>NC_135211.1:29024411-29036911 GCF_052324685.1 Brachyhypopomus gauderio | reverse complement strand
ACATCAAATTATGGGATTTATGTGGATTAATAAAATAACTTCACAAATCATTTCCTGCATTACTAACATAAACATGGAGCAAATTATGTACATAAATACGAGCACAGCCCTCCGATTCAGGGCGTTATGTGCGACGAAGGCGTGGGCTGGAGCTGATAATTACTGTGATAGGCAGACTAATCGTGTGCAGTCATAGCCAGTCGTAGCTGTGCAGCTTTGCCTGCAGCTCCCCCTGCTGGCTGGAGAGCCTCCTCCCCCAGGGGTGGTCTGTCGTCCTGCCGCCACCGGCCCCCGTGCCATAACTGGGTCCTCGCGCTTTCTCCTGGGTCCTGGTTAAAGCTCCGTCCTGCTGACTAATCCGCTTCAGATGGGCTGGGGCAGCCTCTCCTCCATTCATCAGACCCCCAGAGGTCTGATGCCAGGAGGGAATTGTAGTCAAATCACATGGAATGGAATCAATAGGCCAAGGCAAGCCGATCAGGGCAGACAGAGTGTGAATGGAGCTAATGGTAAATCCATGGAGCTGTGGAAACAGGCCAGTCTCACCTGACACACACTGGAGTGAAAATGCACAAAGTAACGCACAAAAGGTACTGTGCTTATTCTGAGAGCTTTCAACAAAACATTCTGCAGAGTTGAAGTTCAAAATGCTGCCCTTCAGTTGGAACCAGGTCTTTCCCCAGTGTTACACACGTGGTGTGATACAGGCAGCTACTCCGCTGTAACGCATGTAGTGTAACACACACAGAGTAACACACGTGTTTCTCTGGTTGCGGATCTTTCCCCAGTGTTACACACGTGGTGTGATACAGGCAGCTACTCCGCTGTAACGCATGTAGTGTAACACACACAGAGTAACACACGTGTTTCTCTGGTCATCTTTCCCCAGTGTTACACACGTGGTGTGATACAGGCAGCTACTCCGCTGTAACGCATGTAGTGTAACACACACAGAGTAACACACGTGTTTCTCTGGTCATCTTTCCCCAGTGTTACACACGTGGTGTGATACAGGCAGCTACTCAGCTGTAACGCATGTAGTGTAACACACAGAGTAACACACGTGTTTCTCTGGTTGCGGATCTTTCCCCAGGTGAGCGTGAGACGGCGGGGGTCAGGACAGACGTGATCTACGACGACGTGCCCTGTGAGGACGGCTCTCCTGTGGAAGGTCAGTCACACAGCTGACAGACCGCGTGTGTGTATCTACTTGTGACACAGTTTGTTTCTGAATGTTCCTGTGTCTCCAGGACCTTGCTGATAGCTGCCCGTCGTGTGTGTGTGTGTGTGTGCGAGACAGGAGACATGATCTATGAGGATGTACAGAGTGAGCAGGTGTTACCAGGTCCTACCAATGGCTGGAGCTCCAGTGAGTTTGAGAGTTATGATGAACATTCAGACTCTGAGAAAGTACACGCCCACAGCAAGGTGTGTATACTTGTGTGAGTGTGTGCTTGCATGAGTATGTGTGTATATATGTGTGTGTGTGTGTGTGAAGGTACCTACCAGAGTTTATGCATGCATGCATGTGTGTGAAGGTCCCCGTGTGTGTATTTATGCATGCATGTGTGTGAAGGTACCTACCTACGTGTATTTATGCATACATGTGTGTGAGAAGGTACCCGTGTGTGTATTTATGTATACATGTGTGTCAGAAGGTACGTGTGTGTGTATTTATGCATACATGTGTGTGAGAAGGTACCCGTGTGTGTATTTATGTATACATGTGTGTCAGAAGGTACGTGTGTGTGTATTTATGCATACATGTGTGTCAGAAGGTACCCGTGTGTATATATGTATACATGTGTGTCAGAAGGTACCTGTGTGTGTATATATGTATACATGTGTGTGAGAAGGTACCCGTGTGTGTATTTATGCATACATGTGTGTCAGAAGGTACCCGTGTGTATATATGTATACATGTGTGTCAGAAGGTACCCGTGTGTATATATGTATACATGTGTGTCAGAAGGTACCCGTGTGTATATATGTATACATGTGTGTCAGAAGGTACCCGTGTGTATTCTTGCATATGTGTGTGTAATTGCTGATGTCTCTGATATTCTGTTTGAAGCAATGTGAGACATATTTCTATTTTATTAACAAACAGCACTATACATTGCCTCAATGATTTCAGTCTGTACTTTACAATTTGTGATACAGAGTCCAGTAATTTACAGTACACTCTATACTCTACACACAATTCCTACTATGATTTTGTTGAGAAATATAAGTAAATATATTGTAAAACATGCTACCGCACTATAGTATTATGCAGCCTGTCATAGAGATTAAATAAAGAGCCCCGGGCGTAATTTATGCTGAGGTCATGTCCCTACTACTTTCTGAAAGTGTTCTCTAAAAACATTTCATAACAGTCTGCTCCCGATTCCTCTTCCAACTGTCACCGAGCTCTGTGAAAATGACCAGAACAGCTGCTGCAAATTCATGACTTTTCTCATCAAAAAATGTTCCAACACAACAAATAGTCTTTAGTCCAAATAAATAGAAAACAATTATACTACAAATATATTTGAAACCACAGGGCTGTTCTTGGATTATTCAATGCTGAGAGGCTTAACAAACACAGCCATTAAACAAACATGGCCTCTTCCTCTTAGTTCCAGCGTTCCTGTTTCTGCCTGAGCACCCAGTTTAGTTTTTTTAACGGGAACAATAATTTGAGAGGCAGATGAACTGAATGAAACTGCATTCCGCTCTGCAGCACCTTTCAAACGTTACCGCCCTGTAACAGCGGTTTATTTTCTCGGGACTCACTGGTTATATGTCATTCGTCACCACAGGGGGGCAGTGTCTGCTTACATTTTCCTCTAAAATAGCGGCTGCCTCGCACTCGTAGGTCTCCGTTCAGTACCGAGTGAAGTTTTGAATTCATTCTGCGTCATCATCTGTTACCAAGGTCAGGCAGCTATGGAAGGCACTCTGCCCAGGCAAAAGTCCCAGAGAAACCAATTGGCCATCACCATTCGCAACCTCGTCTCACCTGAGCAGAACTCTGACCTGCTGGGCTTTTCTCCAGCCAGCATTAGGTGTGTTAGTTCACTACCGGAGTGATCTGGAACTGGTCTGGTCAACAAGTTCCCTCATTACTACACTGTGTTTACCGGGGAATTAAAAAGTTTTCTTGGAAAAGCATTTCTCCCACGTGATGTCAGACATTTCTGTGATCTGTCGGTTTGAAAGGACTGAATGAAAACATGCTTTCAGCCTCACCTTGCATTTAAGAAATTAAATCAGATTGCAGGTGACATTCATTTCAAAGTCATGTGACACAGCAGAGCAGGTGTTTCTGGGTGATGACAATGTAGGGACAGACTATATACTTTTGAAATATATGATTTATAAAATGTTTAGATAATGAGTTTCCTTGTGCCCATAACAGACTCTTCAGCTCACACTGAGCCACTGAGCTCTTTGTCAAATGCTTTTTCTAGGGGTTGTTCTGAAAAAGCGGCTTGCATCGACGTTTGCAAAGCAACGGCACATCTGTGCTGCCTGAACGTGGTTTACAAATCGGTGGACGATTTGCTTTGATTCTGATCGGAGAGAGAGAGCAGAGTAATTCTCTCTAGCTCCAGTTAATTCCACACTGAGCTCAGGGCTCCCAGTTAAAACTGGGTCTCTTATGCTTTGAGGCCCTGTTCCCAGTGGTGCTGATGCTGGTTTTATCCACCCACCCCCCACACTGAACACTCTGTTGCCCCTCTCCCTCGCCCCACCCACTGTGTTGCTGGGTGGGGGACCTGTTGTCTCCATGCTGCTGCTGTGACGTCTGAGACGTCTGCTCCACCCTGATGTGTGTCGTAGCCTGGATGGTTGTGCTGGGACCAGGAGACAGTTGGTCGTGAGACTTGGGGGCAGATACCAGGAATACAGACACGTGTCCCAGCCGGGGACAGAGGTCCACACTCAAGTGTACTGGTACAGGTCCCAATGTCTGTCATTCTCTGCTGATTTCTCTCTCTCTCTCTCTCTCTAGAGAATGTTGGAGGGCCACTGTTTTAATTGTGTCATGTTTTGTCACCGCACGTGTCCAATTGGAGGTTTCCAGTTGCAATTCACTCTGGTCTTTTTCTCCATCTTTACTTTTCCTTGCTCTCTTCTGCTAAATGAATTGTGGGTAATTTGAGGACATGCATATACATTAAGCAAATGGTTTCTGTCTGGTGACACTAAGCCTCTGCCAAGTGACCTTGATCGTTGCTCTGCTGCATGTCCACTGGCTCTGTTGGCGGGTGGTTCTTTGAGGCCTCCGGGACTGTCACTCTGCTAGGGGTGGGGTTAGATGCAGACCACGCCCACCACAACCAATCCAGGCGTCTCTGTGTGATGAATAACACATACAGTGGGGAAAATAAGTATTTAGTCAGTCACCAATTGTGCAAGTTCTCCCACTTAAAAAGATGAGAGAGGCCGGTAATTGACATCATAGGTAGACCTCAACTATGAGAGACAAAATTTGAAATAAAAATTGAGAAAATCATTTTGTCTGACTTTTAAAGAATTTATTTGCAAATAATGGTGGAAAATAAGTATTGGTGATTGGTGACTGACTAAATACTTATTTTCCCCACTGTATCTGTCAGCAACAACACCCTTGCTCTCATGGGCTTGTCAGGATTGACCGACATTGTGAGCACCATGCGATTCCCGCTGGGCCCTCTCTGATGTATCTCCTCCACACCAAACAGGTCCATCAGCTGATGAAAGCAGCACGCAGCGGGACCAAAGATGGCTTGGAAAAGACTAAGTTGGCTGTCATGAGGAAGGTCTCTTTTCTCCAGAAGAAGGCCCACTCAGGTAGAGAAAAAAATTATGAGCATTATTTGTCATCCTTGGAGAAAAATGGAATTAAAGAACCTATAGGAAATATGTAGTGGAATGCATTATGGTTTTGTTCACCTGCTTCAGAAGAACAGTGCAGTAATCTAAAGGAAAACTCAAGGTCTTACGAGATGGAGGACTCTCACTGTGGAGTCTAAATGGGCTATAAAGAAACGACCCCTTATGGGGAAGCGTTTGTATGCTCCGTCCCTCAACATCGTGGGCATCATCCGCAGTTAGGGACGATGACGCCAAAGATTTAGGATGAATCGACGGAGAATGTCACTCCGCTTCGTTTCCGCCGGAGGACAGGCGGAAAAGTTCACGCGGACTCTTGATGTGTTTGAGAAACGAAGGGGAAAATTGGTGTGCCGCGCGCGCGCGCTCGCGAAGCCCCACGGCGTGGTACCGAGAGATTAGCATCCTTTGCAGGAGCTTGCCAGATTCCCAATAGAACCCTCGTACAACAATGCGGGCGAGCCATCTTACGAACGAGCCGAGGTAGAAAGGTCACTTCTTCTCATTTCAGGTGTTGATAGCGCTGGCGAGGCTGAATGTAATGTTAAATGTTTTGATTCTCCCCGACGCTATTAGAATTCCGGTCATTAACGGCAGCGCGCGCCCGAACTTGTTTGAATATTCGGGGCCTTTGTGCTTGTGCAGAGGTGAGAAAGCGGCTGTCTGTCAGACGTGGCGGTGCGCAGGGAAGCAGCGTTTGGACTTGGCTTGGAACACACTGTTATTCTTCAGATTCGCTGCAGTGTTTGAGGGTGTTTTTCAAACCGAGCCGAGTTCTTTCTGAGCTATACTAAGATTGCAATATTTGGATTTGCTTTGCTCTAAAAAAAAAAGACACAAGAAGTTGGCTCACCACCTTCCTTTCGCTTCTCCTCTCACTGCTTTTGTAGAGGATGCGGAAGATGACGCAGGTTATCTGGACGTGATTGTATCAGAAACCAAGCATCCACCAGCTCAGCTGGGCCCAACGCCAGAGGGACTTAGCAGTCAACAGGTGTGTGTGTTTGTGTTAGAGGGAGACTCTGTCTCTCTGAGTTTGTGTGTGCATGTTTCAATGTTTGGAAGAAACAATAGGAACAGGTAGAGAAAAGTGTATAAATATAGTATCTTCACGAGCCAGCTCAGAAGCCAGATCTGAGCCAAGCAGACGAACACGCCGACACAGACATGAGCTTAAGCCCCGCCCCCTTCAACTTCAGATAATGGCGCTAATTTCCCCTGCTCTGTCTGCTGTAATCGCTTCTCTCTTCTGGTCAGATCGTGCGGCGTCACATTCTGGCCTCCATTGTGCAGAGTGAAAGGAGCTATCTGGAGTCTCTTAAAAGAATCCTTCAGGTGAGTCCGGGCCGTCAGACTTTACCTTGCGGTCCACTGCCACTTTTTGCCTTGTTCTGATGGTTCTTGTGTGCTTTCTCATTAATGTGGGTTCTAGTGTTTGATGATTTTATTTCACTTTAGGCGTCTGTGTTAATTATTACAAGCAAACCAATCACAATTGTTTCTCAATTCACAATATTTTAGCAACAAAAAGAACAGCTCGTCCAGTAGAGCAGGTACTTAGTGTAAAGTGCTGGGACACCCACTGGGGACACACACTGTCTTACTGGAAAACACACAAGTCCTTATGTATAACAGCAAATGTCCCTGTGAATAACAGCATCTGTGAAATGCTGTTAATGTTCATCTAAATGAGGTTGTGCATGTTTTTCGGTTGTTTTGGGGTGTGTTAAGATGAACGGAATGTCACAAAGTCACTTACATGAAGCTGGTGGTAACTTCATTGACTGTGTTTCTAAACCAGCTTCTGGAGACACTTCCTTTAACTTTCACTTATAGTATGTGGATTCAGCACTACGGCCACTAGTTAAAGTGAATGAAGGAGAACACCGTGATCAGTGTGTAACATTGTTATGTTTTCTTATGTTTCTGTTTCTTAATGTCTAGAATGACTAATACGTATTATAATGATTATTTATTAATTATTAGAAGAATGAAAAAATATTATTTTAACTATTTCAAATGTAACCCCTCAGGACTGTATTCTCTGGAATAACAATGATTGTAACTATTTCAAATGTAGTCAAATAGTAATTTCTGGAATAGTTAGAAGTGTTTTGCACACTCTTTCAAAATCATGAAACAAAGAGCCATAATATACATGTAATTGCATTCACGTTGAGCTTTATCCTATTAAATGAAACCCAGTACACCTGGCAGGTTTCACAGTTGAGTCTAGTAACTCGTATCTGTGATCTTAGCCAGAGGTGTGAGGAAATGCTTCATTTATCATTTCTCTTTGAAGGCAGAGGTGCTGCATTAAATAGAATCAGAGATCAATGACAAATGTGTGCTCTCTATAATCTAGTATGTCTAGATCTACATGATACCTCCCCTTTGTTGCCGAATCAAAGTACAGTCTGTAGTCTTTTACAATTTGGCTTTTCGTTTTAACATTGTGTGCTGTTGGACTAATGAACACACGCCAGTGATGCTCCATGGAGTAGATGTTCCAATGATGGCTGGCGAGAAGAGCTTCAGGTTGTGGGATAATTGAGTTTGGTATCAGAGGTGCTTCTGAAAGCTGAAAGTTTCTCCTGGCCACCTTCGCAAGTTTGTGTTTGTCAATAATTCATTAGCAGCAGCAAACAAGGTAGACGGGAGAAGTCCTGAAAAAATCTGATGTTTCCACCATCTATCTACAACATGTCTTTGCTTTTAAAGATTAGGCCTTGTGTGTTTGTTCTGCTGAGTCACCCCGCTCATGCATTTGTTCTGTGAGAGTGGAGGTCTCACCTACATCACAGCTGCAATTGCATCAAACATCTAAATATCACTGGATTTCATGCCGGAGATGCACAGCCCTTTGACACATTAAACATTGATATCGCATAATAAAGTAGCAGCTTGGCTAACTGGAATCAGAGCTGTGGAAGATTCTCATTAATACTTTTCATATGAGAAAATTGTTTGACTTTTGTCAATGGCTTCTCACACAGTAATGGAAAGGTTCTATGAGAGGGTATGAATGTGTGTATGAATGAAGTTCTATATTTGAAAGTAAAACAATCTTGAACAGCAGCATGATGCTGAATCTTAATGATTAGAATGTGCACATCTCCTTTGGTCAAATAGAGTCCGTTTTCAAGGAATGTATTCATTTATGCAAATGGGGTATTTAAAACCTGTAAAATATTTTAACGAATGAAATGTAAAATGCATTGAGACACATGTCCCTATTCAAATTCATGCAACTTCCTAAACCCTCCTTAACCTCTTCTGAAGGTGAAACACAGCAGGAAATTAACTTTCCCCTAACTTTTCCCTTGTGCAGGAGTACCAGCGCCCCCTGCTGGAAGCAGAGCCTCGTATCCTGAGCGCGAGGAAGATCAGGCCCATCTTCTTCCGTGTGCGTGAGATCATGCACTGCCACTGCATGTTCCAGATCGCCTTGGCCTCACGCGTGGCGGAGTGGGACGCTCGTGAGAAGATCGGCGACCTCTTCGTGGCCTCGGTGAGCGACGTTGAGAACAGAGAGGGGTTTTTTTTTTTTGTTTACTTGATTTATCTTTATTTGCTAACCTTCTGTGAAATGTGTGGTCCAGGCGTAAGGCTCACTAACCCCTAATGTTAGTCATAACCATAGCCCACGAAGTGCTCCCACTCAAATCTTCTTATGCACATCTTTTGGACAACATATGCGCACCCCCTCTAACACACAACATGGGTCAAAAATGACCTGCATTCATCTCCAGAGATATTTACTGCTGTCAGGATTATTCTGTGTTCCGTCTTTTGAAATCTATTCATTTTATAATTGAATATTCCAAGTATTCATTAAATATCTTGTTTTTGATTACTGCTGTTGATTATTTTCACTTTTACTTTAATACTTTATGAACAAAAATAGTTTTTATATTAATACATTGAATTTACACACATGGGTCAAAAATGACTCTTTATATACAAGTGTGATATAAAATAAAGTAACATAATACTATAATAAGTGGCGACCCAAATGCAGACACCATAGGTAGAGGAAGTTTAAATGAAGCATCTTCAATATAACCAATAAAGGGCAAGATCCAAAAACAGAAAATGGAAGAATAAGACAAATAGGGAAAACAGCAAAGGACAACAAGGCCTTAAGATTATGACTATGATGACTACAAGACCTTAAGATTATGACCATGACTATGATGACAAGACAAATACAACTTCCAGACATACAACAACAGCAGGACTAATGATGCAACAAAGACTGAACAGAAAACAGGACTTGAATACAAACACAGACATGGGGACGTGGAACAGGTGAAAAGACGGAGGAGGAGCTCAGGTGAAGAGAGGGAGGAGATGTTCATGTAAAAAGAGGAAAAGAGGGAGGGGGAGCTCAGGTGAGGGGAGTGAGCAGAACACGGGTGGTTGACAGGTGGGTCGGTGCAGCCTCTGCAGTGTCACGGACGCTGTACTGGAACGTTGTGGTGAGGAGTTTCTGATCCTTTCCATCTAACCTATGGTCATAAGCTTTGGCTAGTATGAGATCGTGAATACAGTGAGACAAATAAAGAGATCACGAATACAAGCAGTTGAAATGAGCGTGCCCCACAGGGTGGCCGGACTCTCCCTCAGATTGGTGATGTGGGGTTCGTTCGTCTGGGCAAGACTCAGTGTAGAGCGGCTGCTTCTCCATGTGGAGAGGAGCCAGTTGAGGTGGTTCAGGCATCTAGTCCAGATGCCCCCTGGGACGGCTGGCCTTTCTATCTTTGGAAGAGAGTGCACCTCTTCCTCTTTCTGGCTTCGGGAAGATGGCAGCAAGCGCACCTCTTCCTCTTTCATCCTTGGGGATGATGGGTGGAGCCTGGGCTTTGTTTTTGTAATCCACATCCTCCCACCGGCTCAAGCACACTGGCTTTGCCCTCCATGTGCCTCTCATATGTGGCATGACAGGCTCCTTGATGAATAGCCACCATGCAGCATTCACACCACCCATATCACCAGGGTGTTGTGCAGGTGAAGTTGGTGTAGGCATTGAGGATGGATGTTGTACCAGACAACCACAGGCCTCCTCGAGGTTCAACAGTCACTTGTAACTTTCTGACAAGTAATGTACTCACTCTCAAGCAAACCTAAACCTAATCAAATGTTACAGTGTGTAGAATTTCCCAACAGTCATCAAATATTTTCTAAAGTAATGTCAGAACAAAAACAATGCTTGTGTGATGGCAGCTGTGGTGAGCTGTGAAATTGTAAATGTATGTGGGTCGTGTCTGACCATGTCTGTGTTTCTTCATAAAGTAAGAAAGGAAAAATTTGTGCTAAACAAAAACAAGATATTTACTGCATACTTGGAATAGAAAATGATTAATGATTGATTCATTAATTTAAAAGATACACAATACAAACACTCAGCCACACATGAAGTAACAGAAAATGAATGCGGGTCATTTTTGACCCATGTTGTGCATTAGAGGCACAGTGATACAAAAAGGTTTTTATTCAAAAAGTAAAAGCAAAAAATAAATTAAGGATGTATGATGATCAAAAACAGTTAATTGAACAATACCTTGAATGCTGAATGATTTAATTTAATTCACTGTAAGGATATAGAAAATGAAAACTCAGTCAGGTCACTTTTGACTATGTAGTGCATCAAAGGGTTTTAAGCATGATTGGCTAATACATAGAAACATTGGCTATTTTATTCACTTTCGTAGGAACACACGCACACACACGCTTCTCATTGCCGTAGCATTGCATTCTTGTTGTACCTTGTCAGTCTAGTCGTGACAGTAATCGCTGCTTGTGGATGTTGGAACACCTGAGGTACTAGTGGTTTTGGTGTTGGGGTTTGATTGTGGGGTTTACTGTTAGGTTTTGAACCATCCATAGTTTAGTGATGGATGGTTCCTGTTGGAGCACTAGGGGCTGTGAGCACCAAACTGAGAGAACGGCTCCAGCAGATTCCAGGAACAACATCAGAGATCTCCGTCCAGAAAGCCGCAGTCCTGTTTGTGGCACTGCACTGTTGGCGGTTCATCACAGCACACTAAATGGATGCTGGGTCCTGTAATGGACTGTGGAGGATGTTCAGTGTGTGGTGAAAGGAACTTATTCCTCTCAGCTGTGTCACTGGCTGCATGCACTGGTGTCCGGGACAAAGCCGCTGTTTAATAAGCAGTGAGAAATTTCAGCTGTGGTTCACTGTAGGACTCCTGGTTCACTCGATACATTTCACTGTGATTCTCTCACAGTTCTCCAAGTCCATGGTGCTAAACATCTACAGCGACTACGTCAATAACTTCACCAGTGCCATGGCCCTTATTAAGAGAGCCTGCTTATCCAGACCAGGGTTTCTAGAGTTCCTCAAGGTGAGTACACCATGTCCGATTTGCCTTCTCTTGCTCATTAACCCCAAAAATACAATTCACGTTGGCTTGCTGGTGGAGATATTGGTGTCCATAGCTCTGCAAGTGCCTTGCACTGCAAGTCTGAAGTAACATTTTGCTTGTCACAGTATTACTGAACATATTTAATGCATTACTGACTGTAATCTAAAATTCTAAATAAAAAGCTTTAAACTTCACTGGATGTTATAATGGGTACAGAATGAATACCCTGAGTGACTCCTGAGGGGACGGGTTTTTGGACAGAGACTTTCTGCACACAGACTTGAATTATTCCGGGTTCTTCTGTGGACACTGACAGGGAGATTTAATCCAGTTTATGTCTGGTGTGCAAAAAGGCTCCTGGATTATAGAATTGCCCCGTTGCCCTTAGTCTGATATATTCTCTTCCTCCAGCGTAGCAGAGCACTGGTGGATATGCCTCCATTCTGCTAATCACAGCTAATCACTGCCAATCACTGCCACAGTGCTGGAACACTAACCTCCACCCACCTCTCCATCTCTCTCTCTCTCTCTTACCCTCCCGGGACTGGTTAAATCCAGCCCCTGTGTGCAGAGAAGGTGACGGCGATGTTGCTAAAATGTGTGTGTGTGTGTGTGTGTGTGTGTGTGTGTGTGCGTGTGTGTGCAGAAGAAGCAGTCATCGAGCGCTGATCGTATCACTCTGTATGGCCTGATGGTGAAGCCCATCCAACGCTTTCCCCAATTCATTCTCCTTCTGCAGGTCAGTGTCTCTACGGGACATTTCACACATCTTTTCATCTCCACCATCATCATCATTATTTTTGGAAGATAGTGTTATGGTACATTGGATGCTCTCAAAAACTGGTCAGCCAGCAAGTCAGCTAGAAATGGGCCAGGTGTCGGACCTTTTGCTGTCCTGTGTGTGCTGGCGGGTCACAGCATACTGCCGCCTTGCTTTCACGCTGTATCTCCAAGGAACAGACCCACGCCAACGTCCTGAATCAACAGTGAATAAGCAATCTCTCGCTGCAGTCACCAGACACATCTGTCTCCCTCACACACACACACACACACACACACACACACTGCGCACACACACCATCCACCAAATGTCACAGAGAGAAGTGGATCGACATCAGAAGCGTCTCGCTGACCTGCTTCGCCGTGATGATGAGGAAACGGCACTGTTGCGTCACCAGTGATGGACGGTGTGCTCTCCTCCTCCTGTCGCTCTTACTGGGAGGCAGAGAGCAGGTGGGTGCAGCCACA
>NC_135211.1:28979411-29021911 GCF_052324685.1 Brachyhypopomus gauderio | reverse complement strand
ACTTCCATTAGCCCATAAGCGCTCAATGAAATATTCATTCTTTGTCTTGAGCTATCGCAGTTACTGGGGCAAGAGAGATAAAGTGGTGCGTGGGAACCAGGCAGAGTTTCAGTGTCACTCTGACACCTCATCTGCTATCTTTCTCTCTCTCTTTCCCTCTCTCTTTTTCCCTCTCTCCTTTTCTCTCTCTCCTGTCTCCTTCTTTTTCTCTCTCTGGTTCCAATTTGCTCACAGTGACACACACACAGACACAACACACACGCCCATATACACAGACATACACACCCACATATACACAGACAGACACACGCGCACACACACACACACACACACGCATCTCCATTTTCACTTCCAAACACTCATGTATCAAAGAAGAGATGCTTTGGAAGATTATATATATATAGTGTGTGTGTGTGCTGTCTTTTCCTGCCTTTCCCTGCCACTGACTCAAGGTGGCGCTCATACTGTGTGCAAGACGGACGATCTGCGTGCCTGGTTCTTCTTCTTCTGGCTGGGGGTCTTAATTTTCCAATGCATTTCAACAAAGGCAGAGCTGTGTTCCCTGTTCCCAGCAGATTGTGATGCTCATTTTGTCTGATGCGATGTACGGCCTTGGCTTGGGAGGAAAAACAGATGCATTATTTATAGAACTGGTCTTTTGAATGATCAAGTACAAACACGCTGAGTTAGGTTCAGCTGATGGGCTGAAGGCCCGGGGGTTGATTGGTGTAATATGACGAGGCTCATGAGAGGCTTTCTTGTAAGGTCATTGTGAAGATGAGAGGGGAAGTGGATCAGCAGAAGCTGGTTGTTCTGTCGTCTGGAGCCCGTGGAGATGAGAGACATGGAGTTGACCCTCCACAGAACAGAACATGTTCACTTACTGCCATGTTTCGTGCTTTCTTGTCTGAAGACTTCTGGGGGTCTTCCGGGTCCTTGATATTGTCACATGGTCATTGGGCCCATAAAAAATGGAGATTGTAATTGGAGATTTTGTTAACACTCCAGAAAGTTCAGTGAATGATTACTGACCTGAGAAACACTTTTGGGGGGGGGAAGCATCATTAAAGCACACCCATGCTGTGTGTGTGCGTGTTTGTGTGTGTGTGTGTGCGCTTCTGTGTGTGTGTGTGTGTGTGTGTTCTGTGTGGACACATGCTGTAGGGTTTGTGTGGACAGGGGTCACCAGTCCTGTTCTGGACATCCTGCAGATTGCTGCAGAGTTCAGTTCCTGCATGTATCCTGGTTCCTGATCCAGCCGCTCACGGTGTTGGAGAAAACCATCAGGATGTGGTGTGTTAGATTATCGGGATGCGTGTGTGTTGGGCTTGGAGCTGCACTCTGCAGGCACACAGGTAGATTCCCAGTGAGTGCACGTGTTGTATGTGAGCTGGATCAGGTGTGTTAGAGGAGAGATGGAGCCGCACACGTTTTCTGTTTACGTCGAGTAGCAAGCACGTGGGACCCACACGTTGTCCTGTGTGCACGTGTTCATTCTGGCAGAGGCTGGTGCTGCTAACGCAGGTCATGACTTGGATCACCAGGCAACTCGTACCCTGACATATTGATAAACACGTACGCAGATCTCAATAAGAGCGTCTGCCAAATGTTGTAAACGTGACCTCTCACTTGAATAAACGTGCAGAGAGACTACGTCTGTGTGGTCACGTACAAGAGTGGTTAACGTGCAGGCAAAACCATGGGGTAGCTGGCAGCAAAGGTCAGACTTCTGTTCACACAAGCTTTAACGCTGCTCGTTCAAGCTGCTCGTGTGTGTGTGTGTGTGTGTGTGTGTGCATGCACACATTAAGCTTGTTGATTGCTTTTGCACTGTGGTCTTTCGAGGCAGTGTTTCATTACTAAAGCCTTATTGCTACATGGTACATTAGTAGGTTCTGAATTCCAGCTCTACATAAGTGCTGAATTGAGATATTCTCTCCATCGGCGCTCAATTCTATTTTTGACAGCGAAATTCTGACTTTATGATGAATTGTTGCTCTCTCCTTAGGTGCTGAATTCTGATGGTCTCTCTAGGTTCTGAATTCTGATGGTCTCTCTCTAGGTTCTGAATTCTGATGGTCTCTCCCTAGGTTCTGAATTCCGAGCAGAGCTCTTTGGTCCTGTGTGAAACACTGGTGGAGACTGTTTATGGCGAGCGGGGCCAGGTGCTGAAGTCGAAGGAACGCAAGGTCTTCCTGTTCACCGACGTGCTCGTGTGTGCAAACGTCAACATCAAGTGAGTCTTCCGCGGAAGGTCGAATTGCTGGCCCCGCCCCCTGTCCACACCCCCTCCCCCCCTACTCCGCCCCCTCGGGCAGCTCTGACTGATAGCACCTCATCAGACAGTCTGAGTGTGGTAGCATTAGACTCTCTGCCGCTGGGAGGAAGAGGGGTTAGCTGTAATGGCGAATACGCCACTCCGATTTGCGCTGAGTTAAATGGGCCTTCATTATCTGGGAACAAATGGCTGGGTGTTTAGCTACTGAAGTAAGGATTATACCCATAGATCATGGGCATAAAAGCTTCCTCCCCCCCTCCTCAAATAGATTATCTATGACAGCACCATTGATCACAATGGAGATGAGCAAGAAGTAAACAGCCAGGAGTCCCCCCCCCCCTCAAGCTCCCCCCCTAAAAGCTTGTGTTGACACTTTCTGGAAAACTGTTCTTTCATCTCTCCCAGTGATCACCAGTCCTTACCTTCTTAGGACACCGTTCTACCGGAGTTGACTTTGCTTGCCCTTTGAGAATCTTGACAAAGTGATCACAACGTTGATTGTGCGTTGTTGCTGGAATACATGAATAGCGATGAGTCCTCCAAACAGCCGGGGGGCGTCGGTCCCTTCTCCAGATTCACGGCGGATCAGACGGATTGTAATTTTGCCCCTCGTTCCTTTCATGAGGAGTCAGAGTGGCCTGTCGACGTTTATCTGACAGTGTTGAGTGCAGCGTTTGAAAGAGGAACTTTTGGGGAAAAGCGACAAGATTTCTGAATGGAGCTTCTCTCTTCTCACTACACCTTTTCTGCCACCAGGGGTCCCCCGGACATCAGCAGTCTGGTTCCGCTGGGTCCAAAGTACACTATGAAGTGGAGCGCCCCCTTGCTGCAGGTCCAGGTAGTGGAGGTTGGCCAGGACAGGAGCCAGAGCAAAGATGTGCCGCTACAGTATGGGGGTTTCAAGCGGTCGAGTAGCTCTTCGGCGTCAGGTAACCCCTCCTCCTCCTCCCACACCTTCTCCTACAGCCAGTAAACCAGTGGAAGTCTCACCTGCTCTTGGATTGAATCGAGCATTTTCTTGTGGGCCTATCAGCTGTTATATGGCCCTGGCGGATGAGTTTATCTCCTTGCCAATGTAGAGATAGAGAGAAACAACAGAGGCTTGGCCTAGGCAATCTCATTTCACTCTCTGATAGACCACAGACATATTTGCAGCATGGTCATCAATCTGCTCAGATTATTCTCCCCAAGGCCCCTCCACTTCCAATTAGAACAAGCAGGATGAAGCGATTGGAATCAGGGGTGAGTGAGCCTCACAAAACTACTGTGTTAGAGAGAGAGAGAGAGAGAGAGAGAGAGAGAGAGAGAGAGGGGCAAATGGAGATAGAGAGAAATACAGCAGGCATCATAGATAAATATGGCAGGGCAGTTGTTGATACGTAGTGTTATCGAGATGTGAAGGTGCGGGTGTTTAAAGTGGCTGCTTCATGACTGAGGTATTAATGCAGGCATCCCATGGGGCTGTACACACACACACACACACACACACACACACACACACACACACACACACACACACACACACACACACACACATACACACACACACAAACACACAGCCCTGATGGAAGAGGCCAATGAGATGACAGGAACTGTTTGCCTGCTCAAGCTCTGCTGTCAGCCACAGAAAGCTTCAACTCACTCTCTCCTCCTCTCCTTCACATCTTTTCTTTCTCTTTCTTACTCTTTCATCCCACAGTTTCTGCTTTCTCTCCCTCTGATTGATCTTTCTTTCACCCTCTCTTTCTCACCCTCTCTTTCTCACCCTCTCTCTTCCCCCTCTCTCTCTCTTTCCTCCCCCCTTTCTCTCTCCATGCTCAGTGACCTGTTTGGGTTCTCACTATCAACTCCAAGCTGCCATCCTGCTCATCATATCCCATCGTGTCCCTTCAACTTCTATTTATAGCTCTCTCTCTCTCTCTCTCTCCCCCCCCAGTCTGTTGTTGCAGCTGCTCCTTTCTCCTGTGATGTCACTGTGGGGTGCCTGAGCTCAAATCATATCCCATGTTTCCTAGTCTCACACATTTTTCATCTCCTGGTGGCCCTGGTGCTCTAATACACTGATGGAATAGGCTGGGGTCCCAGTGGCTTCAGACCTGCCATGGCTCCCTGTGTTCGGGGAGAGGACTTGGGCTCCGTTTGGCAACCCGGTTGTGCTGCGGTGATGATTGGGCTCGGAGAGCCTTGATGTGATCGAGTGGTGGAGGTGCACAATGGCTTCTGGTGTGTTGGATAATGGTGGCGACCTGCCAAGTAGGAGCTCCAAGCCACAGTGTTTGAATGGAGCAGGCAGATTACCGTGTTGGGCTGTAAAAAACCCCACTTCCAGCATACCGACCGGATTAAGCTGGATTACAAGGGTGCCTGCGCTCACCTCTGGAGCGTTGGCCGGGACGGCCTGTACACAGCGCCCCTGCTCCCTGCTGTGGGAAACCCCGCCATAGCTGCTGGGGCACACAGCGTTCACACAGTGCTGCAATATATCCCGCGCTCCACCGATGACAGATGTCGGCGCCGAAGACCCTGTTGGGTCTCCAAAGGTTGGCGAAAGAGGCAGAGAGTGAATGACAGAGTAAGAAATAAAGAGTGACACAGAAAAAGGGACAAATGGAGAGAGAGAGGGAGAAAGAGAAGATCAGTGAGGAGAGAGAGAGAGAGAGAGAGAGAGAGAGAGAGAGAGAGAGAGAGAGAGAGAGAGAGAGAGAGAGAGAGAGAGAGAGAGAGAGAATATGTAAGTAAGTGTGAAGTAGCCATTGAAAAGCTGCCCAGGCTGTAACTGCCTCCAAGTTGTAGTTCCCCCTCACCTTCACACACACCACACACCGCAAATACACACACCACACCACAGCCACGCATAAATACTCCAAACACACACGCACACAAGTGGCTTGATTATGAGTGGGTGTTGTCAGAACCAGACTCGCATGGCTGTTTTATCCAGCAAGGGGATTTAATTATGCGGTCCGTGTCCTGGGCGTGGGTCGGTCCCGTCGCCTGGATCTCTCTCTCTCACTATCGATTCCCCCAGGCTGGAGCTGAGGATGGTGGGAAAAAGGGGGGCGGGACTCGAATCGATGGCACATTTCACGTCTAATGAGACACCTGCGTTCTCCCCTCTGCCCTTAAAGGGGCTTCATATTTCCCAGTGACTTCACTTTTCTTTTTCATTCTCCCTCACGCCATCTTTTCAGATTTAGCTAGTGTGCTTCCACAAACAATGGAGCATCGATTTATCTTCCCCATTGATCTTCTTTGTTAGGGCTGGAAAGTATTGGCAAATGAAAGTTTTTTTGGCATGGGTCAAAGTTTTTAAAAGTTAAGGTTTCTGGAAGTTTCTGATTTGTTTTTCTTTTTTTTTTGGGTGGGGGGGGTTACTGAGATCAAAGGTCATTCCACAGGTTTACTGAGGTCAGAGGTCATTCTACACTAGCCTGTCTGCTAGTGAGGTGGGCCCAGAATGATCTTTGCTTCATTGTTCAGTTGGATAGAATAATGTGCTAATAATGTGCTTCAGTTCTTGCACAGAAGGCAGGTCACAGGACACGCAAACTGCTACTGGTATCTTTTATGAAGCAACAAAAGTTTTTTTCTTGCTGATACAGTACAGCACAATACAAATGATGAAGCCATTAATGTGTAATAAATGATGTGCTATTTGATTGACAGGCAAGGTGATCTTGGGTCCTCCCCGTCTGTATCAGGAACTGCAGATGTTACAGCATGACCTTTCAGTGGTGGAGCAGGTCACCCAGTTGGTGGGGACGTTACAGGGGACGTACCAGGTACTCCGCCCCCTCACGTCCCCCTCCCATATGTGTAGGATGACCTCATGTAACACAAGGGAATGTTTCTCTTCTGTGGAATGATGCAGTTTTAATTAACTTCATTTCCATCTTAAAACATCAAAATTCAGACGACAAAACGGAGCATGTCGATAAAAATATAAAAATCCAGGCAAGACGTAATGATCTCAGAGACAGAAGGCAGATCTTCCTCTCCAGAGCCTGATTAAGATGTGGTCAAGGAATCAGCCAAACGCTCAGGTCGATTGATAACTGCTTTGTTAGTGTCCTCCTGATGTGTGTCCAGCCTTTCTCTCTCTCCCCTACCACACCGAGCCATCCAGGAGAGTGAGCAGGGTGACACGGTGGAGGGTGATACTCCACCCCCCTGCTCTGACCCCCTCCGTTCCCCTGCCCCCTCTCAACACCTGCCAGGCTGGGGAAACATGGCCAGGGTTCTCAGGGTTATCTGGCCATCCCAGAACACTTCCCTACTGAACTCCTCTGCTGGCCTTCCACCAACCCAGACAGTATAACATGTCCAGTGAACAGAAAGATAGGATGAAAAAACAAACTTATTTGCAAGCTTCATGGATTTTGCAGTGGGGTTCATTGGATTTGGCTGAGGGCTGAAGGAGTAATTGTGTTCTAGGGAGGACTGCTGCTCCACCTTATTACTTCTCATATTTGCAAGTCTAAAGTGCAACAACAACAGACCCCTGTGCTTTAGAGGGGAAGTGAAGCTGATGTATGCGTGTACTCTGATGTGTGTGTGTGTGTACTCTGGTGTGTGTGTGTGTGTGTGTGTGTGGGTGTACTCTGATGTATGCGTGTACTCTGATGTTTGTGTGTGTGTGTGTGTACTCTGATGTGTGTGTGTGTGTACTCTGATGTGTGTGTGTGTGTGTACTCTGATGTGTGTGTGTGTGTCTACTCTGATGTGTGTGTGTGTGTACTCTGATGTGTGTGTGTGTGTGTGTGTACTCTGATGTGTGCGTGTGTGTGTACTCTGATGTGTGTGTGTGTACTCTGGTGTGTGTGTGTGTGTGTGTACTCTGATGTGTGTTAGTACTCTTATGTGTGTGTGTACTCTGATGTGTGTGTGTGTACTCTGATGTGTGTGTGTGTGTGTACTCTGATGTGTGTGTGTGTGTGTGTGTGTGTGTGTGTGTACTCTGATGTGTGTGTGTGTGTACTCTGATGTGTGTGTGTGTGTGTACTCTAATGTGTGTGTGTGTGTGTGTGTACTCTGATGTGTGCGTGTGTGTGTACTCTGATGTGTGTGTGTGTACTCTGATGTGTGTGTGTGTGTGTGTGTGTTAGTACTCTGATGTGTGTTAGTACTCTGATGTGTGTTAGTACTCTTATGTGTGTGTGTACTCTGATGTGTGTGTGTGTGTGTGTACTCTGATGTGTGTGTGTGTGTGTGTGTGTGTACTCGTGTGTGTGTGTGTGTGTGTGTACTCTGATGTGTGTGTGTGTGTGTGTACTCTGATGTGTGTGTGTGTGTACTCTGATGTGTGTGTGTGTGTGTGTACTCTGATGTGTGTGTGTGTGTGTGTGTGTGTGTACTCTGATGTGTGTGTGTGTGTGTGTACTCTGATGTGTGTGTGTGTGTACTCTGATGTGTGTGTGTGTGTGTGTACTCTGATGTGTGCGTGTGTGTGTACTCTGATGTGTGTGTGTGTACTCTGGTGTGTGTGTGTGTGTGTGTGTGTGTACTCTGATGTGTGTTAGTACTCTTATGTGTGTGTGTACTCTGATGTGTGTGTGTGTACTCTGATGTGTGTGTGTGTGTGTGTGTGTGTACTCTGATGTGTGTGTGTGTGTACTCTGATGTGTGTGTGTGTGTGTGTACTCTGATGTGTGTGTGTGTGTGTACTCTGATGTGTGCGTGTGTGTGTACTCTGATGTGTGTGTGTGTACTCTGATGTGTGTGTGTGTGTGTGTGTGTGTACTCTGATGTGTGTTAGTACTCTTATGTGTGTGTGTACTCTGATGTGTGTGTGTACTCTGATGTGTGTGTGTGTGTGTGTACTCTGATGTGTGTGTGTGTGTGTGTGTGTGTACTCTGATGTGTGTGTGTGTGTGTGTGTGTACTCTGATGTGTGTGTGTGTGTGTGTGTGTGTACTCTGATGTGTGTGTGTGTGTGTGTGTGTGTGTACTCTGATGTGTGTGTGTGTGTGTGTGTGTGTGTGTGTGTACTCTGGTGTGTGTGTACTCTGATGTGTGTGTGTGTGTACTCTGGTGTGTGTGTGTGTGTGTGTGTGTGTGTGTGTGTGTGTATATACTCTGGTGTGTGTGTACTCTGGTGTGTGCGTGTACTCTGGTGTGTGTGTGTGTGTGTGTGTGTGTGTGTACTCTGGTGTGTGCGTGTACTCTGGTGTGTGCGTGTACTCATATTTCTCATGCCTGCGTGTGTGTGTTCTGTGTTGAGAACCTAAACAGTGCAGTAGCGCAGGACTGGTGTCTGGCCCTGCACAGACTCATCCGCATCAAAGAGGACCAGATCCAGAGCGCCAACAAGTGCCGCCTTCGACTGCAGGTGCCCGGCCGACCCGACAAGTGAGTGACTCCCCTTCACACTACACTACACACCCCAGAACACTCCCCTCTGCTCCCCACCCTAGAACACACCCCTCTGCTCCCCACCCTACAGGGTACCTGCGGGTCCTTAAAAAGTCTTAAAATGTCTTAAATTTAGTTTTCCATATTCAAGGCCTAAAAATGTCTTAAAATGTCTGGAATTTTATGAGGGGAGGCATTAAATTATTATAAGTGTGTGTTGTTCAGTTGTTCTGGCGCGATGTGAACTTTGCCGAATCTAGCGCCCCCCCCTTTGCCGCCCCCCCCCCCCCCCCCCCCGGGAACACACCTGCATCCCCGGGGATAGTATTATTTTTTCTTGTGAGAGGTATTAAAAAGGTCTTAAAAGTCATTGAATTTGAGATTTAAAAATGTGCAGATACCCTGCCCTAGAACACTCCCCTCTGCTCCCCACTCCAGAACACTCCCCTCTGCTCCCCACCCCAGAACACTCCCCTCTGCTCCCCACCCTAGAACACTCCCCTCTGCTCCCCACCCTAGAACACTCCCCTCTGCTCCCCACCCCAGAACACTCCCCTCTGCTCCCCACCCTAGAACACTCCCCTCTGCTCCCCACCCTAGAACACTCCCCTCTGCTCCCCACCCTAGAACACTCCCCTCTGCTCCCCACCCTAGAACACACCCCTCTGCTCCCCACCCCAGAACACTCCCCTCTGCTCCCCACCCTAGAACACTCCCCTCTGCTCCCCACTCCAGAACACTCCCCTCTGCTCCCCACCCTAGAACACTCCCCTCTGCTCCCCACCCTAGAACACTCCCCTCTGCTCCCCACCCTAGAACACACCCCTCTGCTCCCCACCCCAGAACACTCCCCTCTGCTCCCCACCCTAGAACACTCCCCTCTGCTCCCCACTCCAGAACACTCCCCTCTGCTCCCCACCCCAGAACACTCCCCTCTGCTCCCCACCCCAGAACACTCCCCTCTGCTCCCCACCCCAGAACACTCCCCTCTGCTCCCCACCCCAGAACACTCCCCTCTGCTCCCCACCCCAGAACACTCCCCTCTGCTCCCCACCCCAGAACACTCCCCTCTGCTCCCCACCCTAGAACACTCCCCTCTGCTCCCCACCCCAGAACACTCCCCTCTGCTCCCCACCCTAGAACACTCCCCTCTGCTCCCCACCCTAGAACACTCCCCTCTGCTCCCCACCCTAGAACACTCCCCTCTGCTCCCCACCCTAGAACACTCCCCTCTGCTCCCCACCCTAGAACACGCCCCTCTGCTCCCCACCCTAGAACACTCCCCTCTGCTCCCCACCCCAGAACACTCCCCTCTGCTCCCCACCCTAGAACACTCCACTCTGCACCCCACCCGAGACCTCCATGCCCACCCCATTAAATCCACGAGTGCATATACACACACACACACACACACACACACACACACACACACACACACACACACACACACACACACACACACACACACACACACACACACCTGTACACAAACACACACCCTCCGTGCAAATGCAACCACATACACCAATCCACAATGATCAGTGATGAGTTTACACACCCCTCACACTCCAGCTGTGGAAGTATCAGGTCAGATGTTAGCTGTGATTAAGATAAACCACAGTGAAATGTACCATAGTGAGATAATAGCTAAAGTATGGGCAGAATAAAGTCCTTTGAGGTTATACAGAATTAATGGACTTTGGTGAGGAACTTCACACCGCTGTCGCCACTTGGCATGAGCCTCGTCAATATGTTTATCTGCTCCACTCCCTAGATGCAGTGCAGCTTCTAATCCAGCCTTCTAATCCAGCCTTCTAATGTTGTATGCTTTAGTATGAATGACCACTTAATGCTGTTTTCTGAGATCCCATCTCTGGCATAGAGAAAGATGTTTTCATATTTTCAGCAAAGCAAAAACAAGGCATTCCCAAGTTGTAGGTTAAAGCTACAATAGAAGTATGTATTGATATCTATTTAACATCTATTAAAATGTGGACAGATTCTGCACAGTGTCAACGTTCTCTAGGGAAGACAAATGTAATGACATTTTCTTTGGCCATTGTAGCTAAAACAACCAGCGTGTATAGAGTAGCACCTCCATATGAACAGAGGGATGAGCGTTTGCATATTGTGGTAAGAAAGCTATTAAGCATTTGATTCAGACACAAAACCTACAAAAATCTATTTTTCTTAATTCATAAGGCAGTCCAGAAGTCAGGGAAGAGGAAAACAGAGAGGAGGGGTGTGGAGATGATGAAGAGAGTCCAGGGAATAGGGGGTTGGCCCCTGATCATTAGCAGAGTGGACCGAGCCAAGAGTTTGTTTAATAATTAGGTCATGTTCTACTTACTTGATTGAACTAACCTGTTTTACACTTCATTGACTTTTTAGAGGAAGATCTAGAGCTTTATTTTCATAGACACAGTGCAGGAGCAGAAGCAGGTCATGTGACCACAACACAGGCCCACGTGGGTGTGTCAGAAACGGTGTTCAAGACTGGCTTAAACTCGCTCCCCTGAGCAGAGCAGTAAAGTTACAAACTGGGTTCGGTTTGACTGATCACATGATCAGCAGGTGTTGGTGGGTGTTCCAACGCAATATACAATCAGATGGATTTGTCTCGTTCCCTTTAAAAAGCAGAGGGTGGGCCAACAGCACAGTGCCAATGTGCAGGAGTGGCAGTGCAAATAATGTTCACGGATGAGGACACAGGATGTATTTGTCAGGTTCCAAGATAAAAGTCTCCCTGTTGAAATATATGACAGATGAAGCCGAACTACCAGGTCTGTTGAGATTAAGCTCAACTCATACAGTTGCATTTAGTGGCAATAGGAGAATAATATGATAATAATAATTTTAAGCAGCATTAACCATAATTATGGAATACATATTATTATCGTTTTATTGTTGTTCACTCTGATGACAATGCAATTAATATTTACATAATTGTGATATGACTAATGACATTTTTTTTTTTATTATATATTTTTTGCACACAATAAACACTCCAACTAATTCACATTTAATAGTCATAATGGAATTGTTTTTCCTTGAGGAAAAAAAAAATCATTATTTCCATATGGAACACTAGGAGGCACTAGACTTAATAATTCCCACAGAGGATGGACGAGGCTTGATTACTTTAAAAGAGGCTCTGTTAGGGAGAGATTTGACAGCTATCCATGCAGTCCAAAAGGAAAGATTTTCAGCAAAACCAGCATCACAAATATAACTGGCCTGAATACGATTCTTCAGCTCAGCATTTGGTGCTGTTGGAGCAGAACGTGAGCAGATGCAAAGCTCAGATTGGCAGAAGTAACGTCCACCTCAGACCACCTGAGATTACCCTGGAGGTCACGACTGGTTTGAAGATCCCATAGCCAAAGGGGCTTTTTCAGAGAAACGACTGATCTGGTAGAGAAGTGTGGCGGTGTTCTCCACACTCATCTCAACTCAGCAAGGAAGTATCCACATGGAGCTCCTTCCTACATGTCTGCTAAATGTCAAAATGAAACGATCAGCAGCTTGGGAAATGGTGTAAGGCGTTACATTATAAACGAGATGAAGGGTGATGGGTTCTTTTGGGTCTGTCTGGATGGAGCACCTGATGCCTCAAAACAAGATCAGGTGCCAGTAGTTCTCAGCTTTGTGGATTAGAAAGCAAAACATGAACTGGAATGTAAAGTTTGTGAACGAACGTTGAGCGTTGCAACAGTGACTGTTAACTGAAGCTGAACATCATTATAGCTATCATTATGAAGGGCTGATGTGTCATTTGCATCACATATTGGCCATTTCTGTCAAATGTGATGAAATATACATTAAGAAAAGCATGTTTGGTGCTTATGGTTATGGGATAAATAGGTGAACATGGATAGTGCATCTAAAAACCACGTCCATTTGGGTATAGGATGGACATTTCTAAAAGGTTTGGTGGACTCAAAAGCTGTCAAAAAATAAAAAGCGATCCAACATTTTCATTGGATTTTGTTGACTTCGTCGAGCCAAATGAATGAATGATACCACAGATGTGAGTCCAGTCAGCAGCCTCCAGGAATCCCTAAGTGATACGGGCCTATTGGGAAAAATGTCAAGGCGCAAGGCTGTGATGGATTATGTCGCCAGAGCAGGTCTGTACAAGGGAGTCCAGACTATCATAAAACACCAGAATGAGGAGGCGTCTTTGGGCCATTTTGCACGTCATTTGAACCTTGTTGCTGTGCTGTAAGAATACAGCCGCCTGTAACTTTTACTGTGGCTCTGCCACCGAGCAACTGATCTGGCGTCAGAGTGAGGGGACGGACATTTGCACAGTTGCCACGATGTTTCATGACCGCGGCCGAGCCGCTGGCGGTGCGATCCAATGAGTCATTTGAAGATGGTGGAATGAAAAGAAACAATGCAGGTGGATTTTCCACCGGAGAGAGGAAAAGAGGAGAGAGGAAGAGGAGAGACAACAGCTGGGATTTCGCACAGATCGACGAGGTAAAGGTCAGCTGGTATTTTCCAGCTTTGGATTGCAAAGCGGTTTACACTGTTCCCAGCGTGTCAGAGACGAGGTCAGACTTGCTCACGTAACACTTACAACACAAGTTGTCACAGAGCACCTTTACAAACGTATGGGCCCAGATCCGTAATGAGCAAGCCAATGGCGACGGAGGCAGGAAAAGTGTGTCTGACCTGAAATCTCCATGTAGCTATTACAAGGGAGATGTAAATACAGCACAAATTGAGACAGAATACAAGCTGCTGATCAATAGATTCCAAAGGGAGGATAACCCTCCCAACACACTTATGGGTAGTTTCAGTTATCTGCCCGAGAAGGACCTACTGACTGCCTACCCCTGAGATAAGTACACAATACCAGCTTCCCTCCTGTAGCAATGAAAGGAGCTTCCCTGCCCTGAAATGAACAGGCGGAGGGGCACACTGAGTCAGGACAGCATGTTTGACCTGATGGAGACCGCAGTGGAGGCTGAGTGATGGAGGAACGTGGACAGGAACGCAGGGCGGGACACGCTTTTTCTGTTACTTCGTCTCTTCGTGTCTGTATACGTACATGTATAGAAACATTTGCCTAAGACAACCCAACTTCTTGGAGATGTGCAGTTTTATACACGTGTTAAATATTTCGTAAAAATGTCAGTAAAGCATTAGATTTCTGCAGTGCTTTTGTGTTGTTTTTCCTTTTGATCTAGGTTACAGTCCATTTCTTGCCTCCACAAAAAACAAGGAATACGTGACTCCTCCGCACACACACACACGCACACACACACACAGCTGCTCCTGCATTGGCTTGTTTCTGGCCTGGCTGTGTGTGAAAAAGCAGGGAATGGCTGTTGTTCCAGGGAAACAGCACCTGTGGCAAATCTGTGCAACGGCTGCGGTCCTTGTGTTTGCCTGAAGGGCTGATTGTGCCCAAAAGGCTCAGCTCCAAATTACATTTGGACTTGGACTGAGGTTCAAATTACGTTTAGGCTCAATTATATGATCTGTAGGGTTTTTTTCTGTTGAAAGTCCACTTAAATCTAGGATTAAGCTTAATTGATATCTAGCCCTTAGTGTTTACATGGCCACGCACACACACACATATACGCACGCACGCACGCACACACACACACACACACACACACGCACACACACACACGCACACGCACACACACACTCCTGCCCAATGAGATGTAAAGGGCCCAGGCTGTTCAGTGTAATTCTCTGCACTTAATACAAGAACTGCCGTTGATGAATTCACCTCAGCCGTATCCGCGAGCCGGTCCGTATCCGCGGCGACGGCAAAAGATAATAGCGGGCGACAAATGTTCTAATGCGAGCCTGAGGCGGCGGTTACGATGATGGAGGATCCAGATGTCTCATTCTCTCCCCCACCCACCTCCACCAGCTCCACCTCCTGCCCCAGCCCCACTCTGTGTGCGGAGGCACTTTAGTCTGCGTTACATGCGGAGAGCACCAAACGCTTAGTCTCTTCATCCCGGTCGCGGCATTCAGCAGCAAATTGCGGCCCTAATGGAAGGGCTCGCCGGATCATTAAGCGATCATTCCTGAAATTCACTTCCTTCGGAGCTCTAGGAAAGATCGTCACCGGGGCTTGTGACCTTGGTGTGACGGCGTAGACGTATCGGTTTGGAAGCACTTCAGTGACACTTGCTACGCGGCTCCATCAATCCGGTTCACTTAGCCCAACTGCTGTCGGCTTCCGTTTGGAGCGCGGTAGTCATTTCTCCTGAAGTCTTTTCTAAGAGGAGCTTTTGATGCAGTGCTATTATGCCGCGTTTGGGAACGTGGGGTTGGGGGGGGGTGGTAAACGTGCGTTGACGGCGGCTGTGCGGGTTTTCACGCCGTGCTGCACCTGGATGTGCTTATCCGCGCAACGTGGGGAGGGCAGGAAGTGTCATTGGGAAGGACGGCTAGGGGAGGAGGGGGAAATGAAGACGGATTAGCGCGGGATCCGGGCGGGAGAGGGAGGACCGCCCACGAGAACAGGCACGACGTGGGCGGGGGGAGAGAAGCGCGAGGAGGAGGGGTTTGCTTACTTACAGGAACTGGGGACAAACAGCAGGTGCAACGCGACAAGGGTGCCGACAGTCGCCGAACACTCTGGAGACATAACGGCGGCTTGTGGCACTCGGAGACGGAGTTTTGTTACCCAGCTGGAGAGCAAAAGCTACGCCCCGCCGCACGGCAAGCGTTGGTGAGGCACCCCCAGGCTGAGAGGATCCCAGGTGGAGATGCATGCAGCCCCTGCTCCACCAATCCAGCATGACAGGTGGAGTGGTGGTGCATATGTCTCGCCCCGGTGGGGATGGTAGACCCAGTCTGCTCTGTCACATGTACACAGACGCAGGAGCGGGCCTCTCCGAGCAGGTAGCACCGCAGGCGCCGGGGGTTTAACGAGCTCTGGCTCCGAGGGGATGGGGGTGTTTGGGGCGGGTGGGGGGGACATGGAGATGAGAGAGACAAACCTGCCAGAAAACCTCACACTGCTGCTGGGGGGAGCGTTGCATCCAGGCTCCGAACTCAGCCGCTCCGATCCAACTTCGCTGTTGTTTCATTGATCTAGCTGATATTTGACATGTTCCATGTTCTATGACATGTTCTTGTGTTAAAAAAACATAACAACCGTAACGGGTCATTTGGATCAGGTGTAGAAGAAACTCAGAGTCCCAGTGTTCAAATATGTTGGTAAACACACCCAGTAGGGCCAGTTGTTGAGCAGGACAGCATGTCTGAGGCAGTAATGGTGTCCCACCAGCGCACATCTGCCCGTCGAAGCACACGCCTCCTGGGTGGGCAGAGGTTGAATGTGGGGAGGCCGTGGAGGTCAGTGTGAAGCTGTGTGGTTGGGTGTTGGGGTCAGGGCTGGAGGGGCACGAGGTGGGTGTTGGGGTCAGGGCTGGAGGGGCACGAGTTGGGTGTTGGGGTCAAGGTTGGAGGGGCACGAGGTGGGTGTTGGGGTCAGGGCTGGATGTTGGGGTCAGGGCTGGAGGGGCACGAGGTGGGTGTTGGTGTCAGGGCTGGAGGGGCACGAGATGGGTGTTGGGGTCAGGGCTGGAGGGGCACGAGTTGGGTGTTGGGGTCAGGGCTGGAGGGGCACGAGGTGGGTGTTGGGGTCAGGGTTGGAGGGGCACGAGGTGGGTGTTGGGGTCAGGGCTGGAGGGGCACGAGGTGGGTGTTGGGGTCAGGGCTGGAGGGGCACGAGGTGGGTGTTGGGGTCAGGGTTGGAGGGGCACGAGGTGGGTGTTGGGGTCAGGGCTGGATGTTGGGGTCAGTGCTGGAGGGGCACGAGGTGGGTGTGGGGGTCAGGGCTGGAGGTGCAGCAGGTGGGTGTTGGGGTCAGGGCAGGCAGGTGTCATGACGGGTATCCCTGAGGTCATGCCGTGGCTCCATGTGCAGCCTGCACCTCCCCTCCTGTTCCCTCCACACCGGGCCAAGCCAGACAGCAGCATGCCGCCTTCTCCAGGCAGACGAGCCGTCACAGGCAGCCCCAAACAGATCAGGGATGTGGCGGGAATCTCAAGTCCCGCTTGGTTGCAGCTCCTGCATAATCATGACAGCTGATCATTGAGACTAGCTGCTGGGCCTTTTAGTTTTCGCTTTAACAACCTTTTGGGCCTGTTCTTCCTACTGCGCTGAACATCATTAGAATGAAGACATGCTCTCGGGACATGCACGTAGACAGGCGGCTGTACAGACAGACAGGCTCTCAGGACACACACGTCGACACACGGCTATGCAGACAGACAGACTCTCAGGACAGGTTTGGAGACATACGGCTATACAGACAGACGGGCTCTCAGGGCAGGCACGTAGACAGATGGCTGTACAGACAGATGGAAGCATATCTTCTGTGCTTCAGCAGTTGAGTAACCTCTGTAATATCTCACTAGTTACCTCAGGAGATTCTCAGTAGTTACCTCAGTTGTTTCTCAATAATTACCTCAGTAGTATCTCATCAGTAACCTCGGTAGTATCTCAGCAGTATCCTCAGTCACGTTTTTGTGCAAAGTTCTCCATGAGAGTGGATCGCTGGCATTTGTTACACAAGTATCCCAGTGTAAAGTGTCTGAGGAGGAGGCCGTTCCTGAGGTAGATGTCCTGACACTGACCCAAGTCCTGAATCAGGCCCGTTCCTCGTTTTGAGCCTGTTAAATTTGGTGGGCAGGTGGTAGGAGTGTGCACTGATGAATGTTGCACTGGGTTTCATTCCAACATCTGTCCTGTCCTTCTGCATTACTATCACCCTCCTGCCTCCCTGGCCACACACATACACACACACACACACATATATATATACACACACACACACACACACAGTAAAGTGGGAGAAACTCGGGCGTGTGCTGTTTATGGTATCAGGAGAGCTGCGGAGGCTGGAATTATCTTCGGAATCAAATTAGTAACGAACCGCGCTCACTGTCTGACTCCTCCCCTCACTGCCCCCCTCCTCCCCCCACTGCCCCCCTCCTCCCCCTACTGCCCCTTACTCCTCCCCCCACTGCCCCCCTCCTCCCCCCACTGCCCCTTACTCCTCCCCCCACTGCCCCCCTCCTCCCCCCACTGCCCCTTACTCCTCCCCCCACTGCCCCCCTCCTCCCCCCACTGTCTGACTCCTCCCCCCACTGCCCCCCTCCTCCCCCCACTGCCCCTTACTCCTCCCCTCCTGATCTACTTTAATTTCATCTCTAAAAAAGCCTTCTGCCACGTTTGGAGGAAACGTGCAGTGTTAGTGATGTTAGCAGCAGTTTGCTGGAAAGAGCTAGAACCTCTGTCTGCATTTTCTATGCTTATTAGTGTATTCAGAAGGGTTGTGTTCCTCTCTCTCTCTCTGTCTCCCTCCCACCCATTTCCATCCTTCTGCCTGCCTGTTTTAGCCGTGTGGGGACGTGAATAATAAGCAGTCAGAGGTGGACGCTGTGACGGTGGGCTAGGCAGCCGCACCCTGTTCTCCAGTCAATTACCTTCTAATGATGACTGAGAGGGAATCGGCTTGCTCTCCCCGAGCCACAGCTCAGAGAGGCTCTTCAGCGCGTCAGCCGCTCTGTTTTCACACGTGCTGAATGCACACTCAAGTAGAGGGTCTGTCATGTGTGCTGTGGTAGTAGTGCAAAGGCACGCTCACCAGGGATCGGCACATCCAGCTTAGAATCAAGACTCTCACTCTGGAGTTGGTTCAATTTTAGCACCAGGTTGTTCACTCTAAGGTGAATGCGGTGCCTTTCACAGAGCAGGACCATATGGACTGGAGTGTCTCCTGTAATTACTTCCTTGGTAACCTTCCTCTGGGCCGCTTCGCTCGGTGTTTGTTCATGCAGGCTGAGAGTTATTGGCGTTGCACCGGCAGGTGTGCTGGTCGAGTTCTAGGCCATTAACCTGGCCATTTCCTCGGCTCCGTGTGGGAATTACAGGAGAAAAGCTCGACTCCGGTCTCCGCCACGCCTGCTCTGCCCGCCCCGATGCCCCACGTCCTCTCTGACCTTCATTTCATCACCCCGATCCCTATTAAATTGGGGAGGAAGAAGCAATTCATCATGGCTCCATGGTTTGGCCACTCTCCTTATATCTCTTCCCCCTTTTCAAAAGCCCTTCCCCAACACCGTTTCCTGCGTGCTGCTACGCAGAGGACCGCAACCCAGCGGAGGAGCCGGTCCTCGTGGTCAGAGGGTCGGCTCCGCTCCCCGGCCTCTCTCATGACACCCATGGGCAGCCATCACACCACACTGCCTCTGCGCTGTCTTATAATGCAGGCAATTGTGCGGGGTGACTTCTGCTTCTGAGCCTGTGGAACACAGTTCAATTAAAAACTTGTTAGCAGTGACTTATGTAGGAGGTGTTGCGTAAGATATTGTGGTAAATAAAGGATTGCAGCGAGCACCAGAGTACTGGTCCATTTAACATAGAAGAACTTACCAGTGCAGTGTTCATTTATATGAGAAGAGGTTTGATTGTTTAAATTAAATAGTTTCTTTGTAAGAAACCTGCAGTCTGCTTTTGATATCAGAGTGCATGAACAGAGAAATGCAATAACAAAAGTTTGCAAAAAAAAATACAAAAAGAAATTTGCACATGAATGCAAAGGAAGTGTAAAGATAAGAATATGAAAATGGTGAAGAAGTTCTGGATAGAAGGTAAAGGCAGTAGAGTGGTGGAGGAGGAAAGACTTCCGTAGGGGTCAACATAGTTCAGATCATCAGAGTCATGGTCTAATAATGGAACGTTCACAGATATGGCAGATCCGAGCTAAAGTTATTAAAGTTATATGAACATGAGATGTTTAATAAAATATCCACGCTGAAGCTACGAGGGAACTGTATTTACTCTGTACCAATAGCTTTGGTCAAAGAGCTTCTGGGCTCCACTTGGGAATGTATTGCATATGAAATTGGAAGATGGGTTAAAGTGAGTTGTATGGAAAAAGCTGTGTCCACAGAATCGCCAGCTTCAACTCACTAGCTTTGACTCACTAGCTTTGACTCCGTAGCTTTGAGTAATAGTGGACTTTCAGTGAGATTGTGGAGTCTGCTGGAATATGTTCTCATATATTGTCACCTTCACTTCATCGTCATAATCAAACTGTTACCCAAAATGTTAATGCTAGTTTGTGGAACACATCTGACAGACTGGGTAAGTGACCCAGATTTCTGCTGTCCTCGTGGTCATCTTGCGATCAGGATCACTGTGATTAGGATCTTTAATTATAGCTGAGTAGGTCCCAGGCAAAAACACACCAGGGCTTGGGAATGTTTAGCAGCCCAGTTCAGAGTTACTGTAGGTCATGCCTGCTGTCTCGTCTAAACTGTCTGTCTTTGTGGTTTCAGGTCTGGACGGCCAGTCAGTTTTGTGGTGGTGTTCAACACCCCCAGTCCCCTCAGCAAGATCTCGTGGGTCAACCGACTTCATCTGGCCAAGATAGCCCAGAGTGAGTCCTCCTTTCTAGTTGCTGTTACGAACCCTCCCACTCGGGTGACACGCCACGCTTTTGGCGTTTGGTTTGAAGAGCCGGTTGACTGACAGGCACTAAATGGAACGGCTGATGCTCGCAGCTGGGCGGTTTTCTCTTTCCAGCTCATCCGCAAGTTCACTAGAAGAAAGACGATTTCTATGACATTCTTCTGACTGACCTTTTTTCCACTGTGTGGACCGTAGGCGTGGTTGGAATGTGGGGGGATGCAGGATAAGACCTCTCAGCGCACTGTGAAGCAGGCAGCCATGAAAGCTAAATTCCTGCCAGAACAGTCTGGCTATCATATCTCCGTTATTACAAGGCTGACATGTCTCGCTTTCTTTCATGCATTTTTGCCTTTCTGTTGTGTTTGGCATCTTTTTGATCAAGCATGTTCTATCTTGACCTTATCGTTACATAAAGCTGCTTTAATATGCTTTAACCTTAGAGACAGGGACATTTATCCATTCATCCATCCATATATTTGTTTTGTTTGCCCTGGACCCTTTTCTACCCCCTTCCTTTCCTACCCTCTCGCACTGTGTGCCCACCCCATCATTATCATTATCATGCCATGGTAAAGGGTCTCGTGGACAGCTCTCGGAAGGCCCCTGCTTTAACAGTTCATCCCGCACATTCCCATTTACACACACACACACACACACACACACACACACACACACACACACACACACATTAACATACATTGTCTACATTGCTGCTAAGGCTTATGTAGCTGCCTCTGTTTAAATGCTGGTCCGAAGCTTCTTTAAGCTTCTGCCAATGCTGAATATGAACCCGGGACGATGTGGAAACACTGTGTGTGTACACTGCCATGTATCCCATAATGCACTGCAGAATCTTTCCACTTTCCAGGCAGCTTTAAAGTTACGGAACCTAAGAAACAGGTGGGGCATTTTTGCTTAAAAACAGCATGTGGTGTGATAAGTGTTCCGTCATTCACTGTGTGACCACTGACTCAGTTAGGGGTGAAGGGACAGAGAAAGTCAGATCATGAGTTCAGTGCTCAGGGAGGGTGGAGAGAGAGAGAGAGAGAGATGGTTGGAGGGAGGGAGAGAGGGAAGGGGTGGGAGAGAGACGGAGAGATCATGAAAAGCACCACTCAACAACATCTTTTAGTTCAGCAGAGTGGCCTTGGCGTACTGATGCCATATTGTGAATGCAGCTGTACTGTACTGGGCTGTGCGTGCAGATTCGGGCTGTTGGAGTGCACACTGTGTCTAATGCACCAGCGGCATGGAGGTCGTCCTTGCAGCAAGGCACAAAATGGCTCAGTTTGATGCCTACATTGATGAGAATTCAAAGACAAGTAGCCAAGCTACTGCGAATTGTCAGTTTGGCACTCGGTAGTTGAAAAACACATAAATCTGTATTTCGGAGAAATATTTTAGCATCCTTATCTGATTTCTATTCATAGCAGGACCCAGACAGACAATCACTTTTTTGTTTTAGAAGATTGCCAGTATTTTGGTGAATTGTTGTGTTCAGCGTAGCGGCAGGAGAAGACTCCCGCCAGCCCTGGGTTGGCTTCACAGGCATCGGGTGGTGAAAATGGTTTTATGGTGATGAGCCAATAACAGGCATGCCTGACACTAAGTGGGTGTTGGGAGAGAAAGTGGCACGATCCCCGAACCACAGCTAACTAGCGACAGAGAGGAAGTGACAAACATTTCTCAAGAGGTTTTCTGGGGGAAATGTTTGTTTCTTTGTCTCTGCTGTTGCTAAGCCCCATGGAGATGCTGTTCTGATGTTCTGAATCCTGAAGGTGCCGCCAACGTCAACCTTGTCCCCACCATGACTCAGTCTTGCTATTGCTATGGCAGCCAAAATGTAGCAAGCAGAGCAGACGCAAGACTCTGCTGGAGTCACTAGCTCACACGCCCCAAGCCACACCCACCAGGTCAGACTTAACCAAGCCACGCCCACCAAGCCACACCCAATCCCCTGCAGAGGTGGGGAAAGGAGATCTCTTCCTCAGACTGGAAGAGGGCAGAGAAGCAGCTTTGTGTGGCACTGTGTCCATCTACCGTGGAGCTGTGTTCCCCTTGAAGTAGGAGCCCCACTGCTCTATGGGGGCCTTAATAAAAGCTCCAAGGCGCCAAGTCTAATTATTATTCTCAGTCCAGGCGGCATTAATGAGGGTGTTGGGAGTGTGTGGAGCTTTACCAGCCTGAGAGGGAGAGCAGAGGAGTGAGGAGAGGAGCTTAATACACACACACACACACACACACACACACACACACACACACACACACACACACACACACACACACACACACACACTGAGGAGTGAGGAGAGGAACTTAATATATACACACACACACACACACAAAACATATAATTAATTAATTAATTTATTTATTTTATTTTATTTTTTCACACACAGGAGTGAGGAGAGGAGCTTAATGTAGGCCACAGTTACTGGGTCATCCACACATACATATACACACATACACACATATACATATATGCACACACACACAAGCATATACACAATTATAAACACACAGGCAGGGAGACAGAAGCAGCACTCCGTCTCGGGCAGAGATAGGTTTGAAATTATATGTATTGGAATCGGCTGGTGGGATATGGAGCATGTGTGGAGAGATGTTGTCTGTGTGTACATTGTTTGTGTGTGTGTGTGTGTGTGTGTGTGTGTGTGTGTGTGTGTGTGTGTGTGAGCACTGTTGAATCTGGCTGTGCGATTGCATGTGTGTGAAGAAGAGAAAAAAAGGAAGTGCAGGGAGAAGTAGTTCAGACTGAGTGAGAGGAGAAAAACACAGTGTCAGACACTGTTGAAATGGGTTAGGATGAAGGGTAGATCAGTGCAGAGAGAGAGAGAGAGAGAGAGAGAGAGAGAGAGAGAGAGAGAGAGGGGTAGTGTGTGTGCTGAACATGAGTGCTTGTATGTGTACGTGCCCGTGTGTGTGTGTGTGAGAGAGAGAGACGAGCTGAAGATCACACACTGATTGAGACCGGCCCTCGGAGCTGCCTAAGGCATTGTGGGTGAGATGCGGGCGGTTAGCGTCTGCGGCGTGCCCCTCGGTCTCAGTGGCGCACTCCCCATCTCCTCTCGCCCGCATCGATGGCCGTTGCCACGTCTCCAGCAGCGTGGTGGGCTCCACCGCCCTCCGCCGTCCGTAGCTGCGGCCTCCGTAGTGGCCCATCGCCCGCCTCACCCTCTAAACGCCCGGGAACGAAGCCGTGCGGTCGTCATAGCAACTGCAATTATCTCAGCTTCTTTGGCCAAACGTGAGCGACCGGCATTGCGCTCTGCTGCCGGGGGGAAAAGAAAGATAGCGGCCTGTGTTTTTCCCCCGTCTCTGAGCTTCCACGTGGGGGACGGCAGCGTGAAGGTCCAGACGGACTCCGCCTGGCATCTCTGGGCACTCGCTTGGCCGTGAAAATGAACAGGCTGACAGAGCCAATGTAAACGCTGAGGCCAGGACTTTGTACATGTCTTTCTGCTCTGTGTTTGATTATAGTGTTAGTAGTGTAGTGTTTGATTATAGTGTTAGTAATGTAGTGTTTGATTATAGTGTTAACAGAATATTTTGCTCAGTGTTAATAGTGTAGTTATTGCTTATAGTGTTAATGTAGTTGCTATATTGTTATAGCAACTGCTATATTGCTATATTATTTTTTCATATTTCCTTTTTTTTTTATAACTTATCAAATCAAAACCAAAGTTCAGGTCACAAGTTCAGGTCACCAAAGAAGGATTATGGGCATCTTACCTCTGAAAGACCACATTAATTCCCGAAAACATTTAAAATGTAATACTTATTTTATTATTTAAGACATCAGAAAACCTTTTTCAGAACGTCTTCTACACTGCAGATCTGTAGTGGCCATACTGTGTGTGTAAGTCTTGCTGAGAAGCTGGTTCTGGCTGCGGTTATGATCAGTAAACATTGCATGAATTCAATTAATGTTTCCTAAGCTTTGCATTGATCCCGTTAACATGGTTAGAGCAATGAGAGGATTTTGTTCAATACCGATAACGTGTAATTAGACCGAAAGCCTTACCACCCCATTTTTCTGTTTATTTACTGAGCTCCCTGAATAAGTGCATAGTCCATGAAAGCGCTTGTGAGCTATTATCTGCGGTGATATACAAAAACAAAACAACAAACACATGAAGAAGAATACTGCCCCCCCACCCACCCCATCATTATTGTTCTGTAGGGGCCAGGTGTTAATTAAAAACTTGAGTTTGTGCACTGTATTGAGGGTGAAGCCATGCGGAGGCGTGCAGGAGGCGGAGCTTGATCACCACCACTACCACCGCCACGCCCACCGCCACGCCCACCACCACGCCAAAGAGAAGGCTGTCTTCCCAAAGCACCTTTCCTCAGAAGACCGACCCCACTGTGCCTGCAAGATCAGCACAGCACTATGTCTTTGATGGATGCCTGCAATTAGGCATTCAGGAGGTATTAAAAAGCTGTTAGACGCCTACGCGGCGTGGCGAGTCACGCGGCGGAAGGGCCTTAATAGTTGTTGTCACCACATTTGCCTGTAATGGTTTACTATAAGTGTGAACTCCTAAGACGGCGTAATGCTGAGTTACAGTACTAATATAAGAGCGCTGGACCCGGACCCTGGATAAAGGTCTCTAAACTGCAGTATTAGCTCTGAGGAAGAATATTAGGCCAACACTCCTTAATGAAGGAACATCGGTGTCACCGATTGACTGCAGCACTGGGGAAGCGAGCGCACATCTGTGGCCTTTATATCTGACTGAAGCAGTTGGTGGATGTTAATAATAGATGAACGATCCTGTGGGTTCGTAAGTGGTCTCCATACAGACGACCTGAAAAAAGACACACAATGGCACTGCTGTCTCGAGGAATATCAGCTCCTCGTTCTGGCTCGGAGCGGAGGTGTATGTTTCAGGAGGGGCGGCTGTCTGCTCTGCACACCTGTCGAATCCATTCAAGTCTTGGCACAGTACCAGACTCAACAGGAGGCCTGTATCATTAGTGGTCATTTGCACAGAAGTTTAAATAAGATTCTATGCTTATACAAATCTCTTTTCTGTTGGTTTCACAACATGAAAGCTCACAACTGCATGCTGGGATGCTTGTAAGGCCTCAAAAGGAAAGCTCCCTTAGTTGGCTTTCACTCCCCGCCCCCTCTCTCTGATTGGTTGGGGAAAGACGTACATCTCGCCCTACCCTGACAAGAGAGTTGATGTTTGCTTGTCCTCAGTTAAGCTGCTTCCAGTTTTGCTTCCATTTTGAGATGTGGCTTGAGGCTGCATTATTAATGATAGACTAAGTGAGACTGAGGTGTGTGTGTGTGTGTGTGTGTGTGTGTGTGTGTGTGTGTGTGTGTGTGTGTGTGTGTGTGTGTGTGTGTGTGTGTGTGTGTGTGTGTGTGTGTGTGTGTGTGTTGGTGGAGGTTGACTAAATCATGCCAGCTTGCCGCCTTCCGTAGCTCTCTGTGCAACAGTACCTTGTGAATGTATTTACCCCCTTGGTGTTTTTCCTGTTTTGTTGCATTACAACCTGGAATTAAAAATGGATTTTTAGGGGGGGTTGTACCATTTGATTTACACAACATGCCAACTGCTGTGAAGGTTTTATTGTGACAAAAATAATAATTAAGACAAAGAAAACAATAGAAATCTTTATTGTACATAAATATTCACCACCCCCAGTGTCAATACTGTGTAGAACTATCTTTTGCTGCAATTGCATCTGTCTCTTGGGCTAAGTCTCTATTAGCTTAGCACATCTATCCAACAGGACTTTTGCCAATTCTTCAAGGAAAAACTGTTCCTGGTCCTTTGGGTTAGAGCGGTGGCATCACGTCATGCCAGATTCTCAGTTAGATTAAAGTCTGGACTAGATTAAGTTAGATTAAGGTCTGGGCTTTTACTAGGCCATTCCAAGAAATTTCAACATTTCCTTTAAAACCACTTCAGAGTAGCGTTAGCTATATGTTTAGCATCATTGTACTCTTGGAAGGCAATCCTCTGTCTCAGTCTCAAATCTGTTGCAGACTGAAACAGGTTTTCCTTGAGAATCACCCTGAATTTAGCGCCCTCCGTGTTTCCGTCAATACCAACCAGCTTTCTGTTCTCGCAGCGTGATGCTGTCAACACCCTCACTGTGAGAATGGAGGTCTTGTGAGGCTGCGTGTTGGGTTTGCACCATAATTATCACTTCCCATGATATCAAAAAAGTTCAGTTGTAGCCTCATCTGACCAAGGATCTTTCTGGAATGTTTTTGGGGAGTCTGCCACATGCTACATCTGCTATGTTTGGCACTTCAGACATATTTCTTCATTTTGTTCCTTTAATCAGTTTTTTTATGTCCATCCTTCCATAAAGCCCCAATCTGTGGAGTGTATGTCTTTATGGCCTATGGACAGATGCTCACATCTCTGCTGTGGATGGTGCTCAACTCTGACTCTGATCTGTTTGGAGAGTCCTTTGGTCATCTTCTTCTAGTGGTGTTGTGCAGTTAGAGACCTTTCAGAACAGGTATATTTATACCAACACTATGTGATTGATCATGTGACACTTATTGCACACCGGTAGTTTTCAGTCAGCTAATGATGTGATTATTATTATTAATCATATATTTTACTACACTACAACAATTTGATCTGTTTTGCTAAGTCCATTACATGAAATCCAAATGCAAACCCTTTGTAATTCCAGGTTGTAATGAAGCAGAAACAGAGGTGTGTGTGTGTGTGTGTGTGTGTGTGGGTGAATACTTTTGTACAGCACTGTTACTGTGGTGTAGGATCTCGACATGGGCAGAATGCATTATGACTGATTCATTAGTGATGCTAGCCCTCTCTGTGCAGGGGCCACCAGTCTGGGCTGCCTGCCTGTCTCTCTCATTAACGCCTGGTCTAGTCGACCACCTCAGCGCTGCACATATCAGTCGTACGGAGGGGCGGCTTCCGTTATTTGTCATCATTTATACATTTTGAAGGGTAAAGGTTCGGCAGAAGTGGTCATTTGTGGATGCTAGTGATACCTCGTACCCGACAGCCAGTGAACTCTCTGCAGTAAGGGATTTTCTCCGGTGTTTAAACAGCACTCTGGGTTGTAAGTACATATAGCTGCCCCTGACCAGAAAACTAGCAGGGAGCACCAATTAAGCCACGTTATTTATGCTAATTGAATAATTAGACTGAGAAAGTCAGAAGCCGTTGGGGTAGATAGGGAGGCTGGGGATGACTTTGCTTCTCCTGGCTTGACCTTTGACCCTCTTGTGTCCCTCTGAAGGGCATGCTGTGTGATGAGGTCAGAGATCACCTGACAATTTATATAATTACGAACGGACTGTCGTTTGTACAGGCCATGGGCCTGTCTGCAAATGATAGGAGTCTAGAAGGGCTGAGGGATTAAATGCTCCAGTAGGTCAGTAAAATGCATTCACTTCTCTTCATTTCTGCACTAGGGACACATTAGTAACAGCGTCGAGAAAGACCACTGCAAAGCTGAGAGTGGCATTAATGGAACCCCAAAGACATCTGTGCAGTTACAGTTGTTTATGATTCTTGAAGGTCAGCTTTTAATTCCCCAAAATAACATGAATGCAGTGATGTGGAAAGGACTTTTATTATTATTATTTTTTTTTTTACTTAAAATGCTCTGAACTGTCAAACACGGAACAATTACACATCAGAGTCCTGACACTGTGCTATTGTACTGCTGCTACTGTGCCAACAGGGCAGAGCTTTTGTGTTTTGTTTTCAGTCCAAAGAAAGAATCCGTTCAACAGACAGACCGGCATGTAGACTGCATCACAACAGATCTGCAGATTCAAGATACTTTGAACTTTTTAGAACATCTTATTAGGGGTCCAGGCTTTATCAGACAGCATGGTGTATTGCTTTGTATGTTCGTAGTATTGGGTGGGAAAATGTCTGTCCACTAAAGGAGGGAGCATTGTCTTCTTTGACTACGATGTTGTAGAGGATCACTCCGTCATGGATACCTGCACACACATAATTCTGGATAGTTTTATCTCCTCACCGTGTGTCCTGTGTCCACCCTCATCAGGGTCTGAGATGGCCCCTTTCTCAGCCTAGGAGTTCCATGCCCAAATCTGGCCCCATTTTCTTTTTTCCCCATGGAGGATGAATTTGAATAAATGAAACATCCAACCAGTCCTGACTTGAGATTGACATGAGGCAGCCAATCAGGAATCCTCCAGAATCTCCGGCTCTACCCCTTATTATCGTTGCTGACCCTAACTTGATGTCAAATAAACACAGCACTCATGATTTGATTGGAAGGGCATATGATACTCACATGTGATGGGTTGTACTACAGTTAATTGCTTCCTTGGTCGCTTATGGGAGTGTTGGAACATGGAGGCATATTGTTTGTCCTGATAAGGCCGTGTAAGTGTTCGGGGTTTCACAGGTGTTCCAGCCTCGAACAGGCTGTGAGACATCACCTTTCTTGCCTCCAGTAACCTAGTGTTCTTATCTGCTCCTTACAGGGCAAACACAAACCATGTTTCCTGTCTGCAGCCGAGACCGCGTGCTGTGCCTCACCGGTACGTGCCGGATAAGGCGGGAGTGGTTCTGACATGTAGCGGCGCTAATAAGTTTGATGAGGACATCTGAAACGTGGTACGGAGACGCAGCCTCGCTGCGTCCACCAGCGTCGTTTGTCCCGTGACACGCCTTGGCACACCCACGCGACTGCACGGCACCGCGAGCCGGCGCGAGCTCGCGCAAACGATGGCAGAGATCTTGAAGAATACAAAAGAGAGACAGGAGCGAAGGAAATTAGATTTACCTTCCATTCTGTGGCTGTCTGAATATGGCTTTGAATTTAATAACTTGATAAAGTATGTTTGCCATTGTTAGCATTTCATGAAGAATATCACTGTCATGTACGCTAAAACTAAAATAGCCATTTAGCTTAACAATCCATTCAGTTGTTCCTTTGGTTTCAAGTTGTTGTGACTAAGGCCTTATAAGGTTATATCACGGACACAGATATTGTTGCTATATTTAGTGATTTTAGTGAGAAAACCTTTCATAAAGTTGTTCCTTGGGTGATGGTGTCCAAGGGGGAACGCGGTATATTTTCTAGGCTTTGAACTCCAGTAGAAGCTAGGTTACTGGCATTAAAATGACTTTTAAAAACCACAAAGAAGAGAAAGAGAGTTTTCTCCATGGGTTCTTTTAAGCTTTAGCCTTAACTGTGTCCTTCAGCAACCCTGAAGTCTCGTTGTCAGTGTGAGGGAATCTTTTATATTTTACATGCATTTTTACCCAGGAGATCCATCCTTTGTATCAAAGCTCTCAGCTTAAAAGCCTCGTTACTTAGGCTAAAGTGTTGAAAGGGGGTGTAAGTTTTATGTAATTAATTAGTCTCAAATTTGAAAGTTCTGACTGTTTGGCCTTTGTCTTCTTGCACATAAAGTGGCATTCAAATGGATCATAGGCGGCACTGTGTTCACCCTGTTGATTTCTGAGTAACTTTGCTTCTGGTGTAGAGAGAGGTAAAAAGATACCAAATCAAAAAATTAACTTCCGCTATGGCTGTGTAGGCCATTTAGATCCCTTACACGGATGTCTAGCCACTTCAAATTGGCAGTTCACACTGTTATGGGTGTCCTCTTAAATGAAACCCATTTAAATTGAAAGGGAGATGGCTAGACTAATTGGCCCTTAAGGCTCCTGTGTGTCTGCCTCTGTGACTGCACCCCGCTGAAAATCTCCCGACAAACAGCACGCTGCCCTCTGCCCACATTCAAAGCCAAATGATCCGTTGAAAATCCCGAATCCCTGGTTCTTGGTTCCTCTTATTGTTGTGTTCGAGGCTGATTGCATGTTGATAATGCGTGGAAGGATGAGGAGTCAGAAAGAGCAAGCTGTTTAATTGCACGTACGGTAACGTTTTCGTCGGCCGGGATGGTTAATTACCGATCTGCTGAATGGAGGGAGGCTGGCAGCTTCGCGGTGCGTTTCGCAAACGAAAACACCTGTCAGTGCGGCTGGGAGAATGCGTGGAAGGAGCCCTGTGCCACCTGGATTCCTGCTTAATTAAGTGCAATGCAGAGGTCGCTGCAGTGCATGCTGGGACGGATACCTGCCACAGCGCTGTGTGTCAGGCAGGGCCATTAGGCTGCATCAACTCTGGGTGTCTCCATCTGTGGAAGGAGGCCTGGACCTATTAGTCAAGCAAAGAGCTCTTTTCCTGCGCAGTGTGTGAACATTTCTTTTTTATTAAATCTAGAATGTGCTTCCTGTTGTTACTGCTTTAGTGACTGTTTTTCCACTTCAAAGCTTCGTACTTGGTCAGCTATGGAGAGGAAGCGTCATCATTTAAGCGTTGTTTAAAATGAGCGTTAGGTAAAAACGAATCTTCTCTTTCAGGAGAGGAGAACGCACCAGGCTGGGTCTCTGCGGAGGAAGACAGGAGGACCAAGGCCCCGTTCTGGTGTCCGCTGCTGTCCTGCCGCCTGCCTGTCATCACCGCAAAAACTCCGGATTGCAAGGTTAGCAAAGTTCAAACGGCGGGATACTTTGCGTCTTCGTGTTTGTCGTCCTCAAAAGCACTGAACTTGTGTCCCTTCCAGTCATCGACAAAAGATTTAGCTCCTTACACACCAAGGACCCAGAAGGAGGTCCAGAATCTCACTCACTTTTGTAAACACATATTATTAAAATTAGTTTCAGTCCAGGTACCAAATAATGTGCAGTAGTTACTGATTAACAGTATGCTTTTAAGAATAATAATGAGATACTTGATTTTAATGGATTAGAGAGTTAAGACTCTTGTTTTCAAGACAAATGTCTGGGAAAAAAAACCCCATGTTGCTCTAACTTTAAATCCATTCTCTTTTAATGGATTAGAAAGTTAAGACTTGTTTTTAAGACAAATGTCTCAAAACAAACATGTAAGTGCAATTTTAAATCCATTCTCTTTTAATGGATTAAAAAGTTATGGCTTTTGTTGCGAAGAGAAATAGCTCATTTGCTTGTTTCTCAGCTGCGGAAATTGAAATTCCTGTGGACTAACTCCATCATTACGGCTACAGTGGTACCACGGGAAGGTGCCACAGATGCTCGGCCAGACGTGTGGAGTTCTAGGGTGACGTGGAGCCTTCTCTCCTTTGTCTGCTGGAGAAAGAGAGGCGATCGATAGTGGCTGTTAAGAGTGGTGGGCCTTCCATAGATCAAACAGTGAACTAGGGTGAGAGGCATCCTAACAGGCTTTCAGAGTCAGTCAAAAACATATAAAATCAATTTCTACTGTCTGGAAAATGATATTTTAAACTAGATTTTCAGCACTAATATAGTTATGGTGTTTGCCACTGCGTTGCGTGCTAAGGTGCCAAATTATCGCCGGCTCTGTGGAAGGATGTTATAAAGCGATCATACAATTACCTAAATGACTGCAGGACACCCAAGCATAAATCAATGGACTTGCATTCAATTAAGCCTCCTTGCCGTAACCTAATAGACAGAAAGTCGGGGTCGAGGGGAGTCTTCATCTGTGGGATCTGGCAACCACGCAAAGCTGCTGGCCCCTCCCTGTCCTCCTCACAATGATTCTCTCTCCTCTTGTTTGTCCGGTGCTGTCAGCGCAAGCGCGCCAGACACCGTCCTCCGGCTGGAGAAGTGCCAGCCTCCCCTGCCTCTCTCCATCTGTCCCTCCATCTCTTCCTCTGTGCCATCCACATCTTCATCTCTTGTGCTATCCCTCCATCTCTTCATCTCGCTCTTATCTCCCTCTCCGTCTCTCTCTCACACCAGCCCCGTCTTTTCCTACCTCTCCCTTTTTCTCCCTGCCATGGCACCTTCTGGACTGACCGTTCATCAGCGCATGGACGAGGATCTTTTATGTTGTGCGGATGAAGGACGTTGAAGACCGAGATGAGACAAGGAGCCTGAAGGCGAGCGTCCACTTGCAGTGCTGTCTCAAAGTAACGCAGCTCGAACCTCATCCAGGGTCACAAACGCTTGACTGCTCATCTACTCGACACAAAGGCTTGGTGGTCCCCTCAGAGCCTGTGGGAGGCACTTGACTAGTGGATGGACTTGTTAAGTATAAGAGATAACAGTTATCAGGCTTCTCTTAGCTTCATGGATCTGCTTGGCTTCCTCTTCCACCTTTGGCTCATCTGGCAGGCAGGATCTGCTGTGTGTGTTAAGCTGCCAAGACTCTGATAATGCCACAGAACACACGTGGCTGATCTCCACGGGCTACGTTAAAGGCACAGCTCAGCTGATCGTGTGGCTAATTCACTAATGCTCAACTGCTCGCAGAAAGCAGCAGCTACTCGAAGCGCTGTGCTAATCGGCTGCCCCTTGGTTACAGTCGCAAGCTAGGTGACTTTCACACTGTTGTTTATGCCTGCGAGTGTGCTTGGTTGAGCTATCCTGTTACTTAATACAAGATAGATGATTGGTTGAGTTCCATCATCCTGCATCTGTTAAAGTTGAAATGTGATTGAACCATCATCATCATTATCATCATCGTCATTGTCAGTAACTTTTTTCTTGTAGAACATTCTATGATTCCTATGATTTCTCTATCCTGCCAGTTTCTTGCAACATCTATGACAATAACTTTTGTTCTGTTACGGTGGTGGTTTGTCCCAAGGTCACGTTGACCTCTTCTCTCCCTCTTTCAGCTCCTCCTAAAAGGTAGTAAGGTCTGGTATTGTATCTCGTCCCTGGCCTGCGCCCCACAGCAGCTCTGTTCACACACACTGCCTCTTGGCCTTCTGAGGAAACAATACAACATTTAATCAGAAATCTACCTCATAAAACACCCAACAGCAACACCCACGGTGGGTGCGTGGTATTAAAGTCTCCAGAAGTGCGGAGATGTTTCAGCTGGTGGAAAGACTGAAAGACTGCGATTGTTTGCTGTGGTTGGAGTTTCTTCTAATCTGAAACGTGAGGGAGTTAATCCTTGCTCATGGAAGTGGATGCTGACACGACGGTAGAAGACGTTGAGTGGGTATCGGGGTTCCACGTATCAGGATGTCACGTTTGCAGTAGTGAATGTAGTTGTGAATGCACAAATGTGCCCAGTTAGGTCTGTCTAGCTGAAGCAGAACTCTTACTCTCAGAGTCTTTGCACCATCTGCAAACACGGCTCAGTCAAGAGGCTTTTTCATCATGTGTTTGCGTAGTGCAGCAACAGAGGCCAAGCAACACAGTGGTGTCCATCTTTGAAGAGAGTTGTGTGGCATGGACTGCTTCAGAGGCTGCTGTTGTGGCGCTCAGGTGGGGCTGATGCCGTCTGTTTGCCCCCTGATTCATCCACAGCTCATCTTTACTGACCCCCCCCCAAAGGAGCTCCGGATGCACTGAGACTGGAGGAGGAGTACAAATATGTCCCATGTTTCTGACACGGTCTTCTGTAATCTCATGCTTTTCATTCGTGTGTGTTTGTGAGTGTTTTCTTTATCATGCTTAATTTCTAGTGCTTGGACAGCTTGTTTTGAATTTCTTACAACTGATGGGTGCAGTCTCCTAATCTCACTAATACAGCAGCTGTGTCTCGGTGGTTTGCGTTTGGTATATTCCAGTGTCCCTTCCCTTTCTGACTTTCCCATGTTCCCTGTGGATGTTGTGACTCAGCGTATCCACTTATCAACCAGCATACTGCCACTGACCTCAGTATTGGTAGCTGATCAGTTTCATTGGTAGTTGTACCCTTATTAATCGCTGGGTTGGCCCGAGAGTGCAGGATGTGTCTGTCTGGCTGTGATCCGTCTCTCCTTGGATGGTGTTGATCCCGCCTTCGTATGTCATCTGGTCTCATGATGGAGATCCCCGCCCATGTTACTCCAGTCCTCTATCGTCTCCACCCGCGTTGCAGCCACTCACAGGCCTGATGGAGCCGTGTGGGGTCTCCATCGACGGACCCCAGACTTGTGCCGACGGGCTGCAGATGAGATAGTGGAGTGACACCCGCAGAGATAGCAACTCTGGGGACAGGGTCTGTTCGTGACGTCGCTCATAGAAGCACTGATTTATGACACTGGTGGCGTGAAACCGCCGCTGTTGAGACGGCCGTACGAGCAAAATAAAAGAACGAAACTCTCAAAACTTGGTCTGATTCTTGGTCTTGCACAACACTGTGCATGCACCAATGAAAAATAGATCAAATAATCTCCCTGGAAAAGGTGCCCTTCCCTTTCCAAAGCAAGTCTCTGTTGATTTAGGCTTCTGTTGTTTTCCTGCTCAGTATAGTTTTCTGCGAGAATCGTCACAATAAAACCTTCCAAGACTTTCATCTACATTTGAAGTCAGGCGTTCATCTCCGTCTCTGCTCTGTGAAGAACAGATGCCACCATGTGGATTATAAGCTCTCCCTTATCCATCTCTAGCAGACTCTTACATCTCCCTTTTGTGCTCTCCCTCTCTCTCTCTCTCTCTCTTTCACTCTCTCTTTCTCTCTCTTTGCAATGCTACATCCCTCCAGCAAATGCAAACACTCAAACAGCAGGGGCAGGGAGAAAATGCTTGAGTGTGTTTGAGAAACACTGACTAGACCTGCAGTCGTAGGTCCCCCTGTCTGTTTCAGGGGGGCTGGGGTATTACTTGCTGATGGTCCAGGCTCCCTCCTCTCTTGCCCCTGCTACTCTTCCCGCAGATTGGCGTAATTAATCAGGAAAGCATGACATTTCTTTTCTCTTTTAGTTTCCTGAGGAGGGATCATGCCATCCAGCGCTAATCACTCTTCCCCACATCGCTGTCACCTGTCACCTGTCTCTCCAACAGGCGCGTGGCCTGTTGCATGTGAACGGGAGGTCTGTGGAAGGTGATGCGTGGTCTGTGGAAGGTGATGCGTTTAGCGAGAGAAGCAGGAGCTCGTCACCTTGGTCCACAGGACAGTATGCATCCCCGGGATGGGACTTGCGCTCCTACGCAGATCTCCATCTGTGCAAATGCTTCTTTTTCCCTGCAGTGACACAGTGACAAAAGTTAAAACTAAAACGCTTTCTCAGGGCACCGATTCCAGCGTTTCCAAACGGCTGTTGTCCTCTTCACATCCCTATCCAGCCCCCTTCTGACATCCAGGCAGGTGGTTGACAGGCTTCTCCGCATGGTACCGTCGGCAGCAGGTTTCTGGCGTACAGATTTTTTCAGGGTTTCTTGCCTGAGGGTTACGACTGGGATTTGCTGCATCGAATTCAGCGAACAGGATTTGTACGGCCGGCAGGCTGCAGCCGGGCGCAGAGGGGCTGCTTGTGTAATGAGTCTGGGTGTTACCACGGCTTTCAGCTCAGCGCCTTGTTCTTGCCTCCAGACTGGACAGCTGGGCCAGCTCGCACTGACCTGTCCGGTGAACCCGAATCCCTGTGAGCCACCTAAGGACCTTCAGAACCACCTGGGGAAGGGCAGGAGGAAAGTGCCTCATCAATCTAATCGAAAAAAGCACATGTTAACACTGTCGTGAAACCACATGTTAATCTTATCAAATGTAATAGCGGTATTATTACAAGACCCAGGAGGTAAATTTGAAGTTGCAGCTCATCAGCTAACAATTTTTTTTTTTCCAGAAAATGCATCTTCTCATACCTTGGATTGAAATGTTGGCACGTTGGAGAGTTCCAAGTTCCAAGTAGAATGTTTTTCACCAATAGAGGGCAGTGTGGCTCTGGTGTGCAGGTACTGGAGACGCCACTGCAGCAGGGCACAAGCACGAGGTCATCCTCAGAGGGAACTGATCTGTTGCTTTGACAGTTGCGTGCTAATTACTGGAAATCATCCATGCCCTAGCGGAGCCGTGAGCAGAGCAGACAACGTCTGGCCCTCCTCCTCTCAGCCCCGCCCCCTCCACATCCCCGCGGCCCGCTCTACCAGAGAGACGGCCACTAATGCAACCTTGACGAGGGTGGCACAGCACAAGTGAGACGTGCTAATTTAAACGTCAGTACTCTTTCTGACTTGCCCTTAGCAGTGGGAGGGTGCTTCACACTAATGCTGCTTCCCCTTGTCCTCCGCACTCACTCGGCCTGTTGTTCACGATGCTCTTGTGAACTGCCGCGCGTCGTACCCTCCTTCTCTTCTCAGACGATCGCACTGTCACTCTTCCCGACCTGATTCAGTCATATGGACCGCTGCCTAACGTCCCGAATTAGGCACCGCGGTGAAAATCGCAATGGTCGTGAGGATTAGAAAACATGGGCGCAACACTGGGACGTAAACACGTCCTTGGAAGCACGTCTGAATGTGTTTTGCATGCATTACACCACATTACGTCCTCTTCCAATACTGTTCCCAAAGGAAAAGAGGTCAGATGGTCTGGAAAAACAAACATACACACAAACAAACAATAGAATGAACGAACAAACAACAAACACGCTGAGGATTAAGACAAATAGACCCTTCCTGTCCTTTATCAGGGACTGATCAGTGACGGTCCTTTGTAATTGCTGGTGTTCCTAGCTGGATATTAAAATCAGCTCCTTGCCAGTGAGTTGGCTTGGGGGGTAATGTACAGAGGATGGGGACAGACCCCCCCAGGGTTCTCCCTCGTTGGTGTGGCATGTGGTCAACGCTGCCTGCTTGTCCCCCATGCGAGCCCAAGGAGCATCTGAAGAGGGGACTTCAAAGACACCATCTCTCACCTCCTGTTTAGTGCCAAGCCTGCTATGTTTTCGTCCAGTCAGGACCCAGGGGCTGGCGGAGACCCGTACTTCTCGTACCGTGTGTGTCCTGTGTTCATGTCTGACAGGTGAAGGCATGGAGGGGGTGGATGAGAGAGCGAGAGAGTGATGTATATAGAGAGAGGGGGAAAATCAGATAGAGTAAGAAATGGGAGAAGAGAGAGATAGAGAGAGCAAGGGAGTGAGAGTGAGGGAGGGAGAGAGAGAGAGAGAGAGAGAGAAGAGAGAGAGAGAGAGAGAGAGAGAGAGAGAGAGAGAGAGAGCGCCTACAGACAGCTCTTGGCTCCAAACCCTGTTATTTGCACCACTGTCGAGTTCTTTTATCTGGTGAATGGCGGAGCCGTTGTGCTGTATCAGAGAATCGGTGCCAGTGGGAATGAGACGTGCTGGATTCGGACTGAATTAGCTGGACGCATCACAATCAAATATGTCGAGCAGCTGAGCAGGACACAGAGAGGCAAATATCAGTCAGCGCATGAATATGAATGAACGCGAACGCACACGAATCTGAACGAGAGTGAACGCATCTGTTTGATGTGTTGCCAGGGTGGGGCGCTGCGCTGACACGCTCGACCGCCCGCTGACTCTGTACTGGTGCTGTGATTACGGTGATGGCCACAGGAAGTCAATCGGGGAGTCAGCCGCTCTCTCTACGTTAACTCGACCAACTTTTCCAGTAAAGCTTAATCAAAAGTTTATAACATGATGCCATATGTTCAGGTAGAAGTTGAGGGGCAGAACTCTCCCCGCTGCTAAGAACATGTGAATGCTAAGAGTAAATGTAAACAATGATCTCCAGGTTTAAGCTAACTCTGCTGAAATGACCGAATGCGCCGTGCACAGCCGCGGACGCACCAGGTGGTCGACATGGTAATCTCTGTTTGTCTCCACCTGTGGAATTGAAATGATTGGATGACATCCAGCTCATGCGTGGATGCTGTTTTTGATTGTGTTAAGGTCGTCCATCTGCGTTGGAGTTTCCTGAGGATGCTGGAGGGACAGAACATGAGGAGTTGTAACATGGCGTGGTCTTGGGAAGGGGGGGGGGGGGGGGGTGTTCAATCTGTTTGTTTGGGAAGACATTTGTGCAGCTGGTGGGATTAAGGTTGTTGCTGTCAGGACATGGTCTTTCTGACACCACACCGTCCAAACATACGGTCATTGCCTGCCTACACACACACACACACACACACACACACACACACACACACAAATCAGCTTTAATCTGCACTCTATAACACTTGCTAAAACAGAAACAAACCACCTCTAATCTGCCCTGTATAACACGTGCTCCACCTGACACAAACTGGCTCTAATCTGCCCCGTATATCAAATGCTAAAGCAAAAACCAGCCAGCTCTAATCTACCCCGTATAACACATGCTGAAGCGGAAACAAACCAGGTCTAATTTACTCCATATAACGCATGCTTGCAGGCTCAAACTGGCTCCAATCTGGCCTGTATAAAACACATGCTGAAATAGACACAAACCAGCTGTAATCTGCTCTATATAACACACTGAACACAGCTTCAGTGGTCAGATTAGCCTGAGTGCCGTACGGCAGCCTCTGCTCCAATCAGGGGTCTCCCTCCTCTACCTTTGTTTCTTCTATCCGCGGGCTAGAAATGAGAGAGTGTGTGGGCGGAACCCAGAACCAAGCAATTATCGGTTAATAACCAGCAGAAGAGCTCCGTTAGTGCATGCTAGTGGGTGGGAGGTGCCGCTGTTGTTGTCATGAGGACGTGTGCTCTCTTACAGGTTTGTGGAGGGAAGATTCGTCTTTGTGACTCACTGAGCAGACCACCACCCCCCCCCCCCCCCCCCACCCCCCCATGTACCCCCACCCTCCCCGACATGGTTTGTAGCTCTTCATGCTAACCAAGCTCTGTGGGTTTAGCAGCGACACAGAGCTTATTAAATGCTAATAGCGTGGTGTCCCAGAGCACTTGCGTGTTTGTCGAGTGTAGGTGTGTTAGAGTTCAGGGGTTTCTATGATTTGCTATTAATGTCATTGCTCATTACTCTGGAACTGAATGAAGTCAGGCAGCAAATCTTAATACGGCATTCAGATGAGTTCATCATAGCTTTAGCATTATGGTAATACGCAACAGCGTGGCCATGTGCTAGCATCCCTTTCTGATGACAAAACATCAACCTTGTGGATGTTGTAAACGTGTGTGAGCAGCGTGAATCACAAGCTAAAGAAGATATCATGAACAGAACAGCATGAGCATTAAACATGCTTTAAACACGGCTTCTAAAGAGCTGATGTCAGCGACTGTTGTCTTCAGAGCGTTAGTTGTAAGTTAAACTCTAACTTCCTGCTGAACACAGTAGCGATTGTCACATCTGATACGCATTAAATTTAGCGCTGGCTGAATGTCGACATCACAGAGTGAGAACTACTTCCGAGAGTGTAAACACTGCACCTGAGTGAAAACAAGCCTCCTGACAATGATAATTGGACGTGGTTAAGTCGTTCTTCCCCACGGAGCACCGGAGGCATGTCTAGTGACATGCGATAACCGAGTCGGTTGTAAAACGTTACGCGTCCTCTCATCCCTTTGACAGTTTGAAGATTAAAACTCCAAACTCGCTGCGCTCAAGGTCACCTGCTTGGCTCCGACCCGCCCCGGTTTATCTGGGTAGCTCATTCTTCTACCGTCGGCCACCTACCGTGCTGATTACTGTCGTGTGAGTCTGGGCACCTACTGACGGGCAAGTGCTAATAATACATGCATGCTAGTGTTACACGCAGATGCATCGTAAGACATTGCCCATGTTAGCCCTTGTCTGAAAGTGGATCCACTGCTGCTCAGGACATTTCAGTGTCTGCCTATGAGGAGTATAAATGCCACCTGGATCTGGCATATGGGCCTCCGCCCATGGGGAGCGGGCTAGTCGTGTCCCCTGGTAGGGCACTGGGTCAACGGGTCTGGCAGCTGGGAGACCAGCCTTTCCCCGCATCGACAAATCTCTCTTTAATTAGCGTTCACCTGGCCCGGCTTTGTGCAGCTGCGGATGCTCCATCAGAACCCTTCCTCTATCTCCTCACCCGCCTGCTGCTTGCTTCTCCGCGACGCTCTCCGTAGCTGGATGAGCAGATGGGTTCAGGGAGGAAGCGACACCCTGCAAGACCAAAACCGACTTGGTAGAATGGGGTGTCATGGCGATATGTAAATGGCTTCTCACTACTGACAGATGCACCATTGCAAGTGTGTCTGATTATGCGTCCCGATACATTTTACTGGCAGCACAGGCTCCTCTTTGGCTCGGTTGCACTGAAGCGGTGTTTTCGGTGCGGATATGTTCTGACTCGTATACAAAAGCCCAGTCGCTTTAAGAGAGCCGAGTGGAAGACCATCACTCAGTCTGTCCTCTCCGGTGCTGTTGGATGTAAAAGGGAGAAGCACTTTTCCTTGATGGAGGTATAACACATCATGAAGCACATTTGCAATTCTACATTAGGGGGGGTTACAGCCGAGATTGAGCATTAGAGGTTCTATTTTACCTCTGCACCTGGACAACAGTGTAGCATCATGCCCTTTGAGAACCCAGAATACATTTGTAGTTTGGGACAGAGGGTCTGTTGCACTGACCGTGTCCGAGACACCAGGGACCTGGGCTGAGTGGAGACCCTGGCGCTTGTGGTCCAGGCGCTGGAGGCCGATCAAAGGCCGATCTCCACCTGCGAAGATGCTCTGGAGCGGTCCGGACAGCTGCAGGACGGTCCCCGGGTCCCTCTTACCCAGGGTCCTCTCTGCCTGCCGACCGCCATATGCCTGCTTGTTATGGCTGGCGTTTAATTACCCATTAAACGTATCCGTCCTTTAACTGGAGAAGGCGAGGATGATGGGGATATGTGTCAGGCGGGAGGAGAGGATGCGGTGGACGAGTGTAAATGGAGGAAGGGAGGGAGCTGAGAGGAGGTTCACGTGTTGGACAGATGGGCTGAGCTAGTCATCTGGCTGGCATTATTTTCGGCATGTTTTTATTTGGACGTGCATTATTGGGGAGTGTGTGCGTGTACGTGTGTGTACGTGTGTGTGTGTGTGTGTGTGTGTGTGTGTGTGTGTGTGTGTGTGTGTGTGTGTGTGTGTGTGTGTGTGTGTGTGTTGGGGTGGTTGGTGATGGCTGTAATAAATTGCCAGTGATTGATGCGTACATTCCTCAGAGACAACATTAAATGGCATTAAAGCTTCAGAAATGCATACTCCCCATCCCCCAAACACACACAAACACACACACACATGCACGCCAGTCTGATGCAATTACATGTGCCGTCTGCCATTTTGCTCTGCATGCATCCTATTGACAGCCAGACAGACACTGTTTGTGCTCTGTGAATGTTGCAGATTCACTGCCATGAGCCTTGAATGAGGCACCAGTCGCACCACTCTGCCATCACCAATCATAAATGTACATATTTGGTGGGTGTGTAGCTGACATACTGGATGAGTTTTGTTTTGGGGACTGAAGTGTTCTTAGTGGAGACTTCAATCCCCCCCCTCCATCTTTCCTGTTCTAGAGGCACTTTTGGCTTTTAGTGTCATACATCTCTGCTGACACATTGTTACTTAGATGACACACTGACTCCCACTTGGAGTGAGCAGAGAAGGACACACATGCACACAACAGCAAACTTCCAAAACAACACTTAGGCCTCGGCCGCGCACGGTCCCGCTAAGTGGCCAAGGCCCCGCTTAATGCACATGGCCCCGCTAAACGCCCCCAGCCCCGCTAAACGCCCACGCCCCCGCTAAACGCCCACGCCCCCGCTAAACACCCACGCCCCCGCTAAACGTCCCCAGCCCCACTAAACGCCCACGGTCTCGTTGAATGCCCACGGTCCCGTTGAACGCCCTCAGCTCTGCTGAACGCCTACGGTCCTGCTAAACGCCCACAGTCCCGCTAAACGCCCTCCGAACGCATCCTCTGCTTGGGCCCCTGGTCCAGTTGGCATGTCACGGGGATGGTGGGTTCTGCTCTGAAAGGCTCATAGCTGCAGTGCACTTACAGACCGAGCGGTGAGCTCTTTCTACCAGGCAGCGGGAGAGAGTCGCGTCAGGTCCCTCACAGGCCCGGGTGTTACGGCTGTTCATTTAGCAATTGCCATTATCATCGGCCTCCCACTCAGAATGCCTTCAGAGTGCTGGCTCCAATTCAGGCTTTATTCTTGTTTAAAAACGAGCCTGGATATGTGTAATTGGAGCTTGTTCTTTAAATTTGGCTTCGTTTTGTGCATCGTCGTGAGCAGACAAAAGGTTTGGGTGTCACGCGGGGAGGAAGGTGTTCATTGTGCGCCGCGAGGGCCCGTGAATGTTCCTCTGAGTGATTCGGGCTAGCGCTATGTCAAACAGAGCACGGCGTGTCTGAGCTGCACCTCCCTGCTGGACGAGACCCGCAGGCGGGCCCCACTGGCTCGAGAAACGCTACGAGACGGCCCGGTCGCATCCGGTGTAAAGTTGCGAGCGTAATGAAATCACGTGAGGATGCACAGGATGGTTTGAGCGTAATTTAAAAATGGCCTCTTCTTCCCTAGCTGATGGCTGCCCTGCACAACCCGGTCCAGTGTGCCCTGCTGGGCTTCTCGGCGGCAGGCACTTCCCTCCCTCAAGGCTACCTGTGGGTAAGTGGACAAGTAACCCCTTCATCCCTTTACCCTACATCACAGCGCCACTCATACGCACGCAGGGCAGGTCTGGCATTCACCAAAATGTCATTAAATATCCTTATGGGATCAGAACTGCCAAGAGGGCGTTGTG
>NC_135211.1:28796911-28976911 GCF_052324685.1 Brachyhypopomus gauderio | reverse complement strand
CTGTTTTTTCTTGATGTAAGGCAATGGTGAATAAATGCATGGAGGTGTTGTTCTGTCAGGGATCATATTTGTCATCATAGACTTCATCTCACATCAGCTAATCGGTCGTTCATCCATGAGCCCTGCATTCTTAGATGATGCAAGATTCTTTCAAAGACCCTACGTCTCCTCTCTACCCATCCACCTCCCCCGGTGTTGAAAAAAATCTTTGGAGTTTGAAGAAGAATGTCTGACGTTATTGAAATGACACCGTGAATCCATTAGGCCCGATGCTTAGGAATCTGAGAAGTATCCAAGAGTGTACAGACTCGATTTGAAAGGATATTTGATTTCAGCCGGTCTCTGTCCTTTGAAATTGAAATTGCTGACAGGTAGAAATATCGTGGCTAAGAGGAGTAACAGGAGCGGAAGTGTTTTCTGCCATCTGAAATTTGATCAAGGCAGGATGGGGCATTGGGAGTGTAGGCACGTGTTGGAGAGGAATAACTCCCACAGCTGCAGGACTCGCCAACAGGACTTACTCTCTCTTCATCTCTCGCTCTCTATCTTTCTGTCTCTCTTTCTCCCTGTCTCTCAATTTTTTGTCCCCTCTCCATTTATCTCTCCTTTCTTTCCCTGCGTCTTTGTCTCCCTCTTTCTCCCTGTCTCGTTGTCTGTCGTATTCCCTCTCTCTCTCTGTCTTTCTTTCATTCTATCTCTCTCACTCACCTCCCCGTTCTCCTTTACCTGACCAGCCCCAGGGCTTCTGGAGGAGCAGACTCTATGATGAGGGACTGACCCTGTGAACGTGTGCTCTGCTCTCTCTCACCCCCCCCCCCCTCTCCTTCACCCCCCCAACCCTCTCTCTCTCTCGCCAGGTCGCCAGTGGAGGGAACTCTGGCCAGGGTCAGCTGGAGATCTTCTCCCTGAACAGGCCGACCCCTCGGCCGGTGAAGAGCTTCCAGGTGGGCGCGGCCGTGCGCTGTCTGGAGTTTGTGCCAGAGCCCAGGTCTCCTGAGGTGGACAGACCTTTGGTCCAGGGCGTCTCTGCTGCAGCGAGCACTGTATGTGTGGGTCTGGAAGATGGCAGGTACAGCTTTTGACTAATGAGGTCACTCGTTAGGTGTCATGCATTAAGTTAATATAAACCCAAAAAAGCATGAATATTTTTTGTTTAAAACATGTTTAATTGAATATCATGAAAAGTATTGCATGGATTTTTTTTATCACTACCACAAACTAATGCCTGCAAATTGTCACTCACTGTTGACAGTTTCATATCAAAGGCTCATTACAGCTTAGAGTAAACTCATTAGAATAAAGTAGGCATTCGTTCTGTCTCCACTGAGAGCTTTTGAAAAACACATTTTACAGTAAATAGCTGTATGAATCACAAAGATTGTCTTATATATTTCTCTGTGGCATCTTTGTGAATACAGAAGTGTTTTCTCAGGTTTTTTGCCTCCTGAATAGAACCACAGTCCTTTGTGAGGAAACTGGAACCGAGTTTGTCGCAGGACGCAGTACAAGTGCCCGTCTGCCATGAAGAAAGGATCAATCTTAGTATCAGAAATGAGACTGTGGTGGTTTCCTGTACGAACATTGTTTGTTATCGGGGAGAATAACTGAAGAAATTCTTTGTCCTGAAAAAAGTGCTCTTGTGTTTTTGAATGGCTTTATTCATTCTTTTCTGTACATAAACTGAAATCTTATTTTTCCTTTAACTTTCAGACACTTTCAGTGTTGCAAACCATAAAAGAAAAGAAACAAATATGTTGAAGCATGAAAAATGCTGGTGATGGTTTACTGTATTTTGGCGTTTGATAAACAGAGCTTGACTGGTGGGCGGTTTAGTACTGGCTCTTGAGGTGGAGCTGTGCTCCTCGTGGGAAACTCTGACTGGTCACCGAGAAATATAAACAAAAGATACGATCTAAACAAAAACGACCTGATCTAACAACGTCTGTCCAGCCCAGCTTTTGGGTGTGAAAACCCAATCTGGCTCTTTGAGCGTGCTGCCCTCCCAGATTGCTCCTAAAATGGCAGCTGTGCGTTTTGTTGTGTCTCGCGCAGGATTCTGATCTACGGAAGCATGGAGACGGCAGCTCAGGCCCTCCTGACCCTGCGGGGTGCTCAGGGATCTCCTGTCCTGTGTCTGAAGCACTCCATCTCCACCGGCTTGCTCTGGGCTGGCCTGCAGAACGGCTCTCTGCTGGTGTATCGCAGGCAGCCTGAAGGTTGGTGCTACAGCAAGCTTGGAGCACAATCCTGTCAGACACTATCATCTTCAGAAACTATCATCTTCATTTCATCCATCCTGCCCATCCTGGTTATTTATTTATAATTTTTTATCTATAAAAAAAACCACATGTAATGTACATAATGTACCCTATATTTAGTTACCCATAGTGCTTTGGGGGCTTAAATTCCCTATTGATTGTTTGTAATGGGTAAATTCCTGCAACACATTTGCTGCGACGCAGACAATGGCGCTTTGTGAGTTCTCGTTCACGCTAATGGGATGAAACAGTAAATAGGGAGGGGATAATTAAGTTAGATGATCGTTATGCCAACCCCTGAAAGGAACGCAGTGGAGTAAGAGGGTAATCAAATCAAATTAACAGTACAAATGAGTCAGATTGTCTTCGTGTTGTAGTTGTTCTTTCATCAAACTTCCTTTCAAACATTCAAGGATGGGCTTGTTTTGTTTTGATTTTTATTTGTTGTTGTTTTTTTTTTTGGCAACTCTGAGGTGAGTGCCGTGCTGAGTGTGTGAGAAATATTAGTTCTGTCATGTGTTCTGAGTGTCGACGGATGAGGCGGGGTGATGGGACGTCTCCGGCGATGTGTTAGCTGCACAAAACAGCCAGTGGATCCAGGATTACCTTGAAAGCAAATTACCAATTCATGAATGTGTTCTGTGGTTTGCACTGGTGCCTTAGATTATTCACAGTAAGTAAGTGTGAAGTAATAAGAATTCATGTGGCTGGAAACAAGAAGCTTCAGTATCCTCATACATGATAGCTAGTGAGCAGCTGCGTGTGTGTGCACGTGTGTGTGCGCGTGTGTGTGCACGTGTGTGTGCGCGTGCGTGTGTGTGTGTGTGTATATATTTGCATATATAAAAGCAGCCAGGCATCAGGTCTGGCCTGGAGAGAAAACTGAATCAGCATTTTCAGTCATATTCAGCTGACAGCAGAAACAGTCATTGCAATATTGGTTTATCACCTTATGCCACTTACCTGCCTGGGCACTAAGAATTTGCTCCACTGGCAGGACAATTGTGCACAACCTCATGTGGCGGGCCTGTTAAATATTACACTAGATTTAAAATTTATAATTAAAAGAGAAATTCCAAAAAGCCATGCAGTTTAATGGATGAGGCGACATTCTGTATACACTGAATGAAAGTAAGATGTTCTCAAAAAAGAAATAGTAGAAAAAAGTAATGAAGTAACAATGAGAGGATGGATGGAAGAACACCCAGAATTCTCCCATCAGACCAATCAGACGGGGTTTGGAATTGTGTTAGCGTGGCATTTTTATTCTAGAAATTTCTTGCTTTCTTCTTTGTGACTTAAAGTAATGAATTTGTTCTCTTGTTTAAAGTACACAAAGGAAATGCAGGAATAATAATAAGATTGAAGCCTGTATCCTGCTGAAGGGCGGAGCCCCTGAGCCAATAAAAACCCGTCGGAATGAGACGCCGTGGAAACTGTCCTCTGCCCCTCCTCTTTGTCTTATTGCTTTCTGAGCCTATATAAAAAACCTGATTATTAAAGACGGCATCCCCGGACGCTCCGAGCGTCTGCTTTCTCGTCTCTCTCTTCCGCCTCTGAATGTCCTCTGTGGCGGAGGACGTGAATGGGTCTGGGGCTCGTGGGTTGTGAGTGGCCGGCGGGGATGTTTTCAAAGGGGGCGGTTGGAGAGATGGAGGAGTGACATTTCGGTTATGCCAGGCAATTAACCTGAGGAAGGCGGGAGACATTGTTACACTGTTGTGGTTTCAAAGGTAGAAATAAACAACTCGAAAATGTTAATTAAATGACTCGCTGCACACCCTTCTCTAATTTTGCTTCATTAACAGACGTGTGTGTGTGTTTGTGTGTGTGTGTGTGTGTGTGTTGAGGCATTATGTAGCAGGCGTCACAGTGCTGTCCACGATGATTACACTGCATGCCCTGTGATTAGGCCCATAAGGCCAGAGACCTGCTTCATTCTGAGCAACATTTTAGTTTGAGGGAAATGATGAGACCTGTGATGAGCGTCTTCTCCAGTGTTGTCATTAACCTGACACTCTTCAGCGCGTTAGCATGGCAAGAAAGCCGGCAATTTTCTTGTGAGGTCACCAAGTTCCGGCCGCGCATGTTTTGATGTCATGTTAGCTCTTTCTCTGCGTTTTAAACCGTCGTCAGAAGTCTTAGTCTCTCTCCTGTCCCTTTGTCTCGAAAACACAAGGATTTACTCCTCTGCATTAATGGAACCAATTTAGCTTAAGTGACTTGCTTTGGGCAAAAACAGCCAAATCACCGCATGGCACATTTTTCTAATTCCGCTATTTGATGACTTCTTCTAAAAGGTGATAAAAAGCTAATTAAATAGTTTCAGCTAGTTTGTCTTTATTTTCTTAGCGTTCTGGACATGTTCTTCACTGACTAGAAACATGGCGGCAAAACAGTAAACGCTTTCATTCCACTGTGTCTGTCTCCTCTTGTTCTGCTAGTTCAGCTGCCGCGTGGGGATGTTTCGCTGAGTTCGGGGGATCTGTGGCGGCCGGACTCCTGCAGAAGCCTCGTGTTGGGTCAGCAGCCCGTCCGGACCCTACTCACCCTGGATGACACCGTCTGGGCCAGCTGTGGGAATTCTGTGTCCGTTGTCGACGGCTGTGGGCTGGCCAGCCGGGTAGGTCTCCGGCTCCTGAACGTGGCCATTTCTCAAAGCGTTTGCTCTTTCGTCTCTAAAAATAGCTAATGGGACGCTGCAGGCCACCCTCCTAGGCCCCTGGCAAACACTGACTGACAAATTAGATTGTGCGTTAAGATCAATAAGGCTACAGCCCTGCCATCCATTGCTGTTGTGGTCACAGTCTTGACTCTGGGGGGTGTCCTGCCTCGGACTTACCAACTGTACACACTGAGTAAATAGACTAGATCTTCTATGAATCTTTTCCCCCAGGCATCCTAAATGCAGACAGTCGTACCTTTGGTGCAGACTCTGAAGATGCATCTCCCGCTCAGCTCTGCTTTAGACCTGCCGCTTTATTCTCACAACCTAAATGAAGCATCTCTTCCGTCCTTTGAGATTTCCCTGGATGGTCCCACAGAGAGGGTTGTGCCTCAGTGCTGAGCTGGTGGACTCTCACTTTCCAGAAAGCTCCGTCTTGTTCCACTGATTATGCCACACCCCTCCCTCTGGGGAGCCGTCTGGGTCTGTTGACTTGCAAAGCCAGCCCGTGCGTGCTGTGTCCCGGGACTGCGAGCTGGATCTCATGGAGAACGTGGCCCTGACCTCATCCCTGCTGTGTGCTGGAAGCACCCTTTCACGACCGCAGTCATTTGGATCCATGGCGGTGGTCATTGGCTCTGATCGCCGCCGATTGCGTTTTGGGGGAAAGGACGCGTCCTGGAGCGGCCTGGCGGTGGACACGGCGAACCGGCTACCGGGTCCCCCACGGTGAGGCTGGTGGATCGGGGAGGCGGGGGATCGGCGTGTGAAGCAGCAGAATGCCCCAACACATTGACCCAACACGCTTGACTGTGAATACACCTCCCCCACTCCCAAGAACACATTAGAAGCCTCACAAAAGCACAGCAGAATGAGACGGCGGGCTCGTGTACACGGGCGTGCGCCATGCTCCGAGATGTGCCTTCCGCTAAACACACGCCGTACAGATCTGATAAACATTACCAAGCCAATGCAGTGATTAATAGGCACCCTACAGTGACCTCTCTTACTGAAGTGCTCATCCACACACCCACACAACCCAGAAGTCAGTGTGTGTGGAGCGTGCTGAACAGTGTGTGAAAGCTAAGGATGCAGTCTGGGTGGGACTGCCTTGGTCATTATGTTTTACCTTTTCAAAGGACCTTTCAAATGCAGTTGAGAAATGCCTCCTTTTTGAAAAAATCCCAGGTGTGTCCTTGTAGAGCGCTAATCACCCACAATTCCATGCAGCCTGTGTGATAAAACATTCGAAAATAATGACCAGAACAGCAGATGGCCGGAGCTCTGGGGGGTTTGGGGGTCCGCACTAGATTTCGTCAATTAAAACTGTACATGTTGTTATAAAACAAAAAAAAGATTTTACATTGATTGCATATTAAGTTCTAAAATGCACCATGATGCCACAAGCACAAGATCTGTAATGTTGTGTCCAGTCCTCTTATTATTGTACACTAATGTTCCCATTAACTGCAGAGAAACTGGATGGTTACTGCCGGGCGACATTTAAATGTTAGTTTTGTGATTTAAATGTGTTGCATCACTGGCACTGTTAGCCATTCTGGTTCAGTGAACCCTGGTCGTCTCAGTGGTGCTGCACTGAGTGCTAAGGAGAGTGATATGAAGACCTCTGCTACCAAACTATGTCCTTGTCAGGGGGAATTATTTTGGGTAAATTTTGGGTCTGAGGTAATCCCAGTGCCAATGGTCCAGTGCCAATGGTCCAGAGACATCTAATGGAAGGTCGTGCCCTAACGTGGAGTGGGAGTGAGTCTGCTTGTGTTTACATCAGACCCACAGGTGCAGTTCTGCTCTCTGTGGACAGAAACAAGCAGGACCTCCACCGCGGTGTAAGCGCAGGTGCCAGCCTACCAGCGGAGTAGCCACTACAGCCAAATAACCCCCATTCTGTTTTTGTTTATTTCCCAGCATTCCCTTTATCATTTGTTCTACTGCTTCAGCTGGAGTGGGTGGGAGAAGGAGGCAGGCCAAGTTTGACTTACCAGGGGTATGTGTGGGTGGGTGGGGGGGGGGGTGGGGGTCAGAGAGAGAGAGAGAGAGAGAGAGAGAGAGAGAGAGAGAGAGAGAGAGAGAGAGAGAGAGAGAGAGAGAGAGAGAGCGTCTACTGCCGGGCAAGTCAATTACATGAAAACACATCAAAGGCATTCTCAGTGTTTCAGTCATCTAGTCTCCACTCTGTCAGAGGGCCTCCCACTGGCAAGGGCAGGAGAACAGGTGCTAATCCCTGTGTGGAGTCAGCCCGCCCCCGCCCCATTTTATCGGGCCCTGCCCCTTGCTTGCCCCCACCGCCTAATCTACTTCGCTCTCACGCTGGAGACGCCACGGGGGGTGGGGGTGGGGGGTTAGGGGCGAGTCACGGAGCTCCTCGGTGCTGAACCAGAGGGGCCTGTGTGCACGACTCCGATAAGAAGCAGTGCACCTCCCTCCCGCCTCATTAGAGGAACGTGAGCGAAATACCTCCCCTGCCCCTACGGCCCGCTTAAAACAGTGTTCAGGAGGAGGGGCGGTGTTGCTTTCTGAGGAAGCGCAACGAGGCTTTTGCTATTAGTCACTCTCTAATTGAAGCCGTCGGATGTCGAGTGTGCGCGACGTGCCGGGTGGCCGGCGCACCTGCGGGGAAGAGGAGGGGAGCTGTGATTGGAGGGGAGCTGTGAGAGGAGGGGAGCTGTGATTGGAGGGGAGCTGTGAGAGGAGGGGAGCTGTGATTGGAGGGGAGCTGTGAGAGGAGGGGAGCTGTGATTGGAGGGGAGCTGTGAGAGGAGGGGAGCTGTGATTGGAGGGGAGCTGTGATTGGAGGGGAGCTGTGAGAGGAGGGGAGCTGTGATTGGAGGGGAGCTGTGAGAGCTGACGCCTCGGCCGCTCCACTGCTCCTGCCTGCCAGGTGTGGTGTTTAGGGCCTGAACCAGGGATGCTGTGCGTCTGATCTCTTGGATCAGAGTCCCAAAGCCAAAGGACGCCCGGGTGCTTTCCGGGCCGGGTGCTTTCTGGGCCGTGCCCCGTGTCTGCGCTCCTGATACACTCTTCATTCTGTTTGGGAAGCACAGAAATGAATTCCCATGTGCTTCTCACTGTTGTATTCCTCTGCAGATTTTGTATATGCAAACAAAGTGACTCCTAAGGAGCATCTTGAGTATGAAGGTCTGCACCGGACACGTCTGCTGCGTTTCCATCTCAGCAGCTCCACAGACTTGACTTTACTAACATCTCATAAAGCATCTCAGAAACTTTGTGGAAAGTTCAGGCTGTGTTTACCTCAACAGGGAGAAGCATGTTTTTCGACTGGTGCCAGAGTTGCCGTTGGGTCATTAGAGATGTGAGCAAGAGAAACAAGGACCAGTTTCAAACGATGTGAAAACGACCTGTGACAGATCAGAGACCTGTAGCCGGGCTCCCCGGAGGTAACATGACGGGCAGGGAGAAGCCTCGAAGAAAACAAGCCCTGAACCTCTCCGAGCGACTTCTCAGTCACGGCTGGGCGCGCCCCCTTTACGCCACACGTTTCCATTCTGTCAAATGTAGACATGAGTGAGTGAATGCCTGCTGTTCGGAGAGCATTTTAAAACATTTTTTTTCGTGTACAAGAACAAGCTCTCGCTGATGACTTCAGAAAGAGGCAGGAACGAAAACAAAACAAAGAAGTAGATGCGTTAATGGAACTGCTCACCATTACGGCCAAATGTGCCGGCTGCTGTCTTTTCCTGCAACCAAATGATCATGACAGAGAGAGAGGTGTGGTGTGTGTGTGTGTGTGTGTGTGTGTGTGTGTGTGTGTGTGTGTGTGTGTGTGTGTGTGTGTGTGTGTGTGTGTGTGTGTGTGTGTGTGTGAGAGAGAGAGAGAGAGAGAATGAGAGAATGAATAGGTGTGAGAGAGTGAGCAAATAAGAACTGTTCCAATCTGTGTTTGTTATGGCCTATTGAGCTCCATATAAAACGGTGTTCTAATTATGTATGCTTGATTCTCACTGGACTCTCCCACATCGTAGTCTGTGGTTTTAACGCATTAGTGGTGCTGGGTGTATTTGCTGGCTAAAATGAATTGGCATCGAACAGAGAAGCAATGTTAATGAAGCATTTATTTTCTTCTTAAGATCAAAGACGCTTTCAAAAAAATTATTTTTACTGTAGTGTGCAGAACAAAAAGGGACCCTAGAAATCTCTCTTGGCATTTCATAACGTAGGTCCGAAGTATTTCATTTACTGCTCAGTGAAGGTCCTATGTTTTATTTGAGAGTCTCACGGGGTTAGGAGCTGAGGTAATTAAGACCTGCTGCTAGTCTCTATGGAGCGAGGTTTCAGATGATGTTTCATTGCTATCTGGAGCCCATGTGAAGTTTACAGTTCTTTTCACTTGTCCTTGGAGTTAGTGTTCGTTGTTGCTGAAATCATCTAAAATGTCAGCTACGCTGTTCCTGCTTTCTGTCTTAATCATTTTTCTGCTTTTCAGTTTCCATGGTTACTTTGTCACCTTTTTCTTTTACTTTAGCCTCATGTTCTCCCTCCATCTCTCTTTCTCTCTCAGAAGTTTGAGGTCCACCAGGACCCGCTGGTGAGCGTGACCCACATGGTGAGGGTGGGTGGAGGCGTGTGGATGGCGTTCTCCGAGGGCTCCTGCATACACCTGTTCCACACGGAAACACTGGAACACCTACAAGAGATCAACATGTCCACACGCTCCTCATTGTGCCCGCCGGGTGAGTCAACCCGCCGTCACCACGTTCACACTGTAAAATAACCACTTTAGCACCAGTGCTGATTCAGAGTGACAGATTAAAGGGTAGGAAGCTTAGTAAAAATGTAATGAGCCTTCTGTGGTTTCAGGGACAAACTGCTTAAGTAGCAGGTAAAGTACTGCAGACTGTAATGATTTAATTCAGACGGACACTGCCGAGCACAAGCAAAATCACTCTTTCTTCACGTTGGTCATTGCCATCGCTCTAATGCCCTATTTGTCACAAAGACAAAGCTAGACTTGGCCGACACGTGATCGTGGATCTGGCTTAGAGAGTCTCTTCCATGACCTTTGACTTTTCCACTCTGTTGCCCGTCGGGTGTAGATTCTGTGTATAGCCAAGAGGAGGTACCCTTGACAGCTAGCCTGACAAAAACATCCATGGTGCTGTCAGTCTTACCGTAGTCCGAAGGCACACAAGAACAAGAGCACTGGAGGTTGCGTAACATTGCACTGACATTCAGTTGGACCACAAACACTCACAGGATTTGGGACTTTATCCCTAGTCAGTGTTGTATTAAGGGTCATGTGGCCTAAGGTCAAATTCATACAGAGCTTAAGATGATCTCTTTATAAAAAGGCTGCACTGACATGTCTGTATTACAGGTTTTGACATTGTGAAACATGCACCGTTGGTTGATTGATGGTTCTTATCTGTGCCTTTACTATGTCATTAACAACACTGTATGTCCCGGTAGGCCGGTCCACTATACTGTTTGTAGTTTTCTACAATCTTGGTTTAAATCTTTCCTCAGAAATGTCTGTGACTTATTCTACGCAATTTCTGTTTGAGTTTGACTCACAATTACTAATTAAAAATGACAATTGTGCTTAAAAAAATAGCATGAAATAAATATTGAGAAAATATGTGGGCGGTTGCTTTGACACAATCATAATATGGCAGACATGGTATAAAAATATAACATGAGAAAACATGCATCTCAGGGGAGTTAAAAAGTCAAGAAGAAGTCAACACAAAGATCGTTTTACAAAGGTGAAATGTTTGTTTCTCAAAGAAATGCTCCATTCCAACAGTGACACTGTGTTGTCCATTGTCACACATTACCAGTCAGTGTTGTAATACCACCCCCAATCTCCTGCTTATTTCCAAGTGTGCGTTAATGCTCTGGACTGACCCTACGTCTAGGAGGTGTTACCAGGAGAACATATGGCTTTCATTAATTGTTCTTTTTTTTGTTTGAAGCCTCATTGCACAAACGCAGCGACAGTGTAGCAATTAAGCCGGCGTAGTTCCCGCCTCTGTCTGGGTGTCCTCTGCCGTCTCCGCAGGGTCGGCGTGGCGCGTCCCAGAGGATGCGGCGAGAATAAGTAGCTACCTCGCGACCCCCAGGAGCAGCGGAACGGAGCCACGGGGCTGGAGGGAGGGATTAATGAAAAGGAAAAGTCATGAAGGAAGGAGGGGGGAGGGGGAGGGCGCGATGCCGAAACAACGCTTTCCATTCCAGAGGTTGCCATGGAAACCCTCTTGTCTTGACTCCAGCAGGCCTGGCGTGTTGGTAGCTCGCCAGCGTTGCCCTCATGCATCATTTTGATTTTTTTCTTCTCCTCTTTGTTGTTCTTTTTGCCTTGTACAGGAGCAGACATGTTGCTCCTGATCCTCACTCATCCTCTCTTTAACCCTTTCTTCAGGGCTAACGAGTAATTTTTCTTCTTTAATTCCGCACACATCCCTGCTCGCTGATTTCTGCGCTCCCCAATAGATTAAATATTTATCGGCCAACCGAGTAGCTGACCAGTGAGCAGGAGTATCTGCAGGTCTCCTTCATCAGCCGCTTCCTATTATTTAACGGGGGGGGGAATGCACAAAGAACAAAAAGAAAACCCTGAAGATTTTCTGAACCCAGGAAAATGCTAAAAGTTTTTGGATCAAGGGTCCTGCTGGATTGGAGAAGACACATTGAGGCGGAGAGGCCAGGGCTCTGGTCAGAGTGTCAGACATCTTGTGATCACACAGATAGTTTGTGTTTGTGTCCGTATGTGTGTGAGAGAGGGAGAGGGAGAGAGAGAGGGAGAGGGAGAGGGAGAGAGAGAGAGAGAGAGAGAGAGAGAGAGAGAGAGAGAGAGCCAAGGCAATGTGGCAAGTGGAGGGAGAATTAAAACAAAGTGCCCATCGCTTCCTTCTGTCTGGATCACCCCCAAACCCCCCCCCCCCCCCCCCCAGTGGAGATGCCAGCAGACAGGCGTCAGAGACAAGCTGACACGGTTATTACAGATCTTCAGCCATCCAGTCCTGCAGAGTCCTGCCCAGTCTGGGACGGGTGATGAATTAATCACTGTCTCCACATTGGCAGTGTTTTCCACAGCTCGGACTTTGAGTCACCGTAAACAAGCGAGACGCTTAAGGAGGAAAAAGAACTTCCTTCCTTTGCAAACAGACGGAGCAGCTATCTCTGAGCTTCAGAAGATCTTACTGCGATATCATAGAGAAACATTTATTCAAAGAGAGACCCTGCACGCCTCGAAGAAGTCAACTCTCGGCCTTCCGCTTCAGATCTAAAACATGCAGGGGGCACTTCATAAAATATGGAGGTACATTTGATGGTATGCGCCTCCTTCCTCCCAGAAGCCCTGGATCTGTAAGCCATTGTGAGCAGCCTTGCAGTGTTTGGTGGGCATTGGAAAAAAGAGTAGATTCCTTTACTCAGTCTCTGGTGCTCGCTGATCCAATAAACTTGTTCACACGTCAGGGAACCGGGCGGCTGGTGTTTGTACGATGGATCTCCTATTTGTGCCACTTCTCACCTTTAACACATTCTTCATTTCCTGCTTTCCTGATGACAGGCCGGCATGATGGTACCTGCCACATTTGCACGGTAGCCAGAGCCTGCCCTAGGGCGTCGCTTCTCAGCCGTGATTGGTCAAGGGATCGGTCGGGGCATTGGTTGGTGGATCAGTCAGGGGCGTGTCTCTCACAGCCCCCGCCCACGCTTGCCAAAGCCTCATAGCCAACCTTCTGCAATGGAACTCTTTTCCTTTCTTCCTTTTAATTAAGCGGTACAGTGGAGATTAAGGGAGGCTTCAGATATTAAAGCAGTACAAGGGACGGCTTTAAAGTGCCCGGAGAACATTCAGCTGCGATAGTGCGTCTTGTAAATATTCTGTAATGCTTCTTTGCTGTTTCTTGGCTGAAGGCTTTGCTGGATTAAAAAGGAGCAAACAGACCATAATGTCCTTATAAACAGCCCACTAAACAGCACACAGGTGAATGAGCCAACGAAAGGTGATCAGCACAGAGGACCATTTTCAGTCTGTGCAGTGGTGGCGTATCTAAGCGCTGGAGACACGGGTTATTTTTTAAAGACAAAAAGCGCCTCTTTGTTGTCGACCAATTTCCTCCTGGAGAGTAAAAGGGTTTTAGCTGCCAGCACAGACAAAAGCGACCCAGCGCGCCGTGACCCAGCGACGGCATCCTGCGCGGCATGAAGGTGTCTGTAGCAGCTCCCCGACAGGAGCCCGATTCCCACCAACGGAGTCGCTGTGTTTCTCTCTGCAGCTCAAAAGAACATGAGGGTCACCAGCCTGCTGTTCTGCCAGGGCTTGTTGTGGGTTGGCACCGCCCAGGGCGACATCATCACGCTGCCCGTGCCCAAGCTGGAGGGCATCCCCAAAATAACGGGTATGCAAGCAGACATTTCCTCTCTAGGAAAAGCAAGTGAAAGGCTAATATTGTGGTAACTTTTTTTTGTCTGATATTTCAATGCTACCAGGATGATGCTGATTGTTTAAATCAAAAATGGTCAAACAATGTGAAATTCTTGATCTTCCTGAATTTTGTTGTCTTTGAGTGTGTTTGAGTGTATTTGTGTTCCGGCTGTGTTACAGGTAAAGGAATGACATCACTGAATGCCCACTGTGGCCCTGTGGACTTCCTGGTGGCGAGCTCCAGCATCCTGTCTCCAGATCTCCTGAAGCGGGACTCTCTTGTGGAGGGTGTTGACTCTGCATTTGGGGGGGAGGAGCAAACTGACTGCTCCTCCCAGGAGACCTTGCAGCAGACTAGTGGCTCCTCCTTCATGGACGGCAAAGCCAAGGGGCGGGGCATGCTGTTGCAGTACCGCCTCCGCTCCACCTCAGGCCTGCCGGGGCGGCCTCTGACGGCGCGGGGAGACGACGCCTCGGACTCGTCCCTGGAGTCTCTGGAGCACAGCCTGGAGGACGGCTCCATCTACGAGCTGAGCGACGACCCGGACATGTGGGTGAGGGGCAGGCCGTGTGAGGGGGGAGGGGGGGGGAGGAGAGACGCTGTCACCTCCGTGGCAGTCATCTCCGGTGGGCGGGGCTTCAGGAGGCTGAGAGAGGGGCCAGTAGGGGGCGCCACCGAGATGTCGGAGAGCGTCCTCATGGTGTGGCAGCTTCCCCTGACCGTGGTGAACGCCGGCGCACGCTCATACCGAGAAGGCTGGGAAGACTTTTCCGCAGGCTCAGCGTGAGCAGTTCTCACGGCACCGTGAAAGAGACACCAGCCTTGCCGAGAGCCACTCCGACATCCTGTCTCTCCGCGACACTGGGTTTGATCAGTGTAAGCGGAGCTGAAACTGAGTCAGATGTCTGTTTCTTCTTTCATGTCAAAAGCTTGAGATGTACAGGTCAGAGCGAGAGAGAGAGAGAGAGAGAGAGAGAGAGAGAGACTCTGGGAGTGCAGTGCTCTCCGTGATGCTGTGTGTGTCATCCTCCCTTCCAGTTCTGGAGCTGTATGCAGAACCCCTCTCTCCACAGGGAGTCTCCCATCATCCGTTTAGTGTGTGAATGTGTAGCCTCGTAAGGGGGTCAGCAGAGCTCACATACACACTATTTCCTTCCTGCTGCAGGCGGGTCATCCACTGGTGAATCGTTTACTTTGGGAATTTCCACACCATGGAGCTGCTGAAGGTTCTTTTATTCCCCTGCGTTTGATGAAATCCCATCAGCAGAGGGTAAAGGCAACGGGGGGGGGGGGGGGGGGGGGGGGGGGGGGGGCATCTCCGTGGTTCTGCACAGTCCTCCAAGATCCTCTCCCAGTCCATGCCTCCATAATGGGAACTCGTGACTGCGTGTGCGGGCGTATGTGCTTGTGTGTGTGCGTGTGCGTGTGTGTGTGTGTGCATGCATGTAGATAGTGATAAAGACTTATAGGTCAAATTACAATATGTCATTTCAGCCTTAAATGACTATGAGAAGAAGTTAATTCCTAATGAACTCTTGTTCTCAATAGATGCCTTCAACAGCAGCTCTGTCAGCCAGAGGCAGAAGATGTGCCATACGGAGGTCATTTGAAACATCTGATTGAGTCGGTGTTTCTTCCAGAGTTTCCAGGGGCATCATTAGAGTCATTTGTATGAAAGGAGCAGACAGACTGTCCATTATAACCAAGAAGGCAACAGGTTTATTTTTTGCTGAAAAACAGCTATTTACTTGGAATGACATGGAATGTGCCATTTTATGGAGTGGAATATCTTATCTGCTCATTTTATTTGCTTACTTTTTCCATAAATATATGTTGATCTGTTTACAGCAGTATTATGGAGAAATTCCAAAATAAAAAAGTACTTAAAATGTTTAAAGATTTAAAAAATAACCCAACTTATTCTATTCTAAAAATGTAAAGAAATTTCATTAAGAAAAGCACTTAAATTTCCAGCATTCCCCAGCCTAGTCTGCTATGTTTTTTTATTTATTTTTATATAGGATATGTTTTTTTGTAGATTATTATAGCCAATAATTTCAACTAATTTCCCTATGCTTAAAAAACAAAACCAAAGGAAGAAACACACTGACTCAACTCCCCCCAGTGAGGGCCAACGGGATCTATTGAAATAAAGATCAAAGAGTCAATAGTCATTATTTAATAAGAATTGTCATTCTTTTCTAAGTACATGGTAAAACATTGGATTTACTGTGAATTCATGTGGTATTTGACTTCAAACTACTGATGGGGAAGACAGAGATCAGGCTCTTCTTGAGGATATATTTTAGAGAAAGCCACACGTATCAGCAAAAGAGAAAAACATTACATCATACAGCTGACAAATTTAATACTCAACTGACAAACTGACAACATCGCAGTTCAAAAGTAATCAAACACTCCGATTATGTAGAACCTTAAATTACTGTACCAAGTGTGGAACAATTTTAATATGTAAATTAATCTGTAATGGAATACATTATAGATCAATACCTCCAACCTAGTCCTTCTTTAACAAATTGTGACTTCTGATGCCAGTAACGTTAACTATTTTAGCTCATGTCATTTTAGCACTTTGTATGCTCACTTTGGCCATGAAAGGGGAAGTATTGTTTGTGTGTGTTTGTTTGTGTTTCTCTTTTTTTAGGTAGCATTTCTGATGTAAGCTTAGCGCTATAGCCCTGTTCTGTGACCCTTCCACAGAAACTTTCATTAAAGACGCTACTGAGCCATGCAGTCAGAGTGCCTTCCAGCTTACGAATGCCCTAGGCGCTGAAGACACGGGAAATGAGGAATTAACACTATCTCATGATCTGATCACCACACGCAAGGCAACCTTGAGCATAATAACTGTCATAGCTGTCTCGCATGAAGTCCTGGTACTGCTAAAGTGTGCTAAGGTGTTATATTATTCGCAACTTAGTATTTATATAGCCTGTAATATTAAGAAATTCTTATGACTATTACATGTCTAACAGCATGGTCAATTTCTTGAATTACATCTCTAAAGATATATTAGTTAATACTAATAAAGTTGTAAATTATGTTTTTTTTTTCCAGTCCATTTTGGAAAACTGGTTATTTTAAAAATAAAATCCAGTTAACGCTGGACTGGAATATTCTTTGAACTAGAATTCTGAATTTCTGGATTTTTGCTCTAATTTGATCTAACTTGAAATTGTGACTCAATTGTTTGTGAATTCATTATAATAAATTGATTTTAAACATAGTTGAGACTTTCCAGATGTTTCAAGCTCAACTGATCACACAGATGCTGAGTGTTGTACTTGTCTCCTGCGCACAAACACAGGGTCTTACATTGTCATTATTGCTTTTAAATTGTGTTGTTTGACCTTATGGAGCGGCTGCCAAGTACAGCGTCTGCTCCCGCTGCTGGAGCGTCTGCGCTGGGCTCTGCAGACATTGTCCATTGTTGTGTCTCCACCTTGTCTGGTGGAGTGACCGTCTGTCCATTTTTGTTGTGCGCAAGGCGTTGTGCGCGAGGACAATTGGAGCGTCTCACCGAGGGACACCTGAAAGCAGTCTCAAAAAGGTCAAAGTTGGGGTAGGGGGGTGTGGGGATGAAAAAACCCATCATCTATGGTCTGAGCGGAGAGCATCACGGCAGGGGCAGAGATGTGTGAAAATGATGTGCGGTTGAACCGATAGATGCTAGCCCGAGCTGTTGGGCCCGAGCTGTTGGACCCGTGCCACTGATGTCTGCCTCGTGCCCCGTCACTGCCAAACATGACGTCCTGCACATTAGCCAGATGTGGGGCCTCTGGACTGCCTGCCGCTTTGTCCCTTTGATCGAGACGGCGCTCGTGTCTTAGTGTCACCGTCCCATTGGCTCCTGAGTGTGATGTCACTGTGAACAAGCGTATTAAACGCGGCACAACAACCCAGTTTGTAATACCTAATGCGATCTAACTTGAATTGAATCCATTTTTCTTTCATATCCCTGAACTGTTATTAGATGCCTTCCTAACTAACTCGGTGTTAATTTTAGTCCTTATACCTTGAAAAACACATGGAAACAATTGTGCTTTTAGCCTTTGTTGTGATATAGGAAAGTAATTTTTTCACATGGCCTTTTCGCAAACACAGACAACCTGGAACCACGTTATCCATCACCCACTCTTAGGTCTGCTTAGAACTTAAAGGGCCCTCAGAACTACCCAATGAGACTCTGTCAATCAGACCCGTCAGCAGGACAGAATCAACTGTGGGATCCAACTAATGAAAAGTGGGGCAGAGATCACGGAGTTTCTGAAAAAGAGGCCAGAAGCCTTGCCGACAGCTTCCATGACTGCACTCCGTCCGCCTGCAGGGGGCGCAGCTAAGCCTGGAGAAGAAACCCTGCCTCGCTTCCCGTTCTGTACCAGTATGAGCCAACACTGGCACTGCAAGAAATCCAACACTCTTCTCACACTGAGCCACATTAAATATAAAGCTATTACCAGAAGCAAGTGATATCAAAAATACTTTACATTTGCTGCAAGACAGGCCAATCACAGAGCTAACAAAGCACGGTGTGATTAATGCTTATTAAAAATCTTGCAACATTTAATTCCACATTCTTTTATGTGAAGCGTTATAGCTTTTTTCGGCCCACAAGTTATTAAGGTTGTCAAAGATTACATTGCGCTGATCATTCACCATGTATAAAACCCCACAGAAAGAGAGGAGCCACCGTTCTGTGCTCTGAAGCTTGGTACATACACATCAGGATAAATATACAATGCACAAGTAACTAGACGGTCACACTATTTTTGTTTTAGATCTGTACCGTAACACATTTTCCCATTCAACAATGACATTAGATGCAGTCATCCCTTAAAATGGGAGTCCAAAAAAGTTTGACTCCTACTGTCAATGATTCATTAAGCATCCAATATGCTGAAGAAAGTTTGTTTCGCTGTTGTGTCACTGGCAGGTGTAGGATGTACTCTAAATGGTAAAACCGCAGTGACAAAAATACAATAGCCACTGGATTTAGAGCGTCAGGACACGATATTTTTGCCGCCGCCCTCCGGATTCGGCTGACACTTCTACGTTTTGACAGTAAGCTGTCACATTAGGATGGCCTGCAGTGCAAACCACTGCCACTGTGCTAGTATACATGTGATATTTTATGGCCAGTACACTGCTGCCAGTAATCATTCAACCCTAGGAATGGGTTTTTTTGTTGCGGTTGTAGTTGTTTTTGTTTAAAAAAAAGCATTCAATTGTGGAAGCTTTATTGTCATCTAACTTAAAATGCAATTTCAAATTTTTCAAACTGCTCATTGGAAATGAAGGGGAGAGGCGCGCTGGGGTGCAATAACTCTCGGAATGTTTCACTAGTCCCCTCCACCCCCACCCCGTTTTTTGTCATTTGCATAAGTCATTTACTCCTTTGCAGGTAAGCGTTGTAAAGCAGCCCCCGGGGAGAGCCGCCTGCAGGAGCGTGCCTGGCAGAGACGGACGAGCTGAGTCAGTGACTCTGAGCGGCTCCGCGAGCAGCGACACGACGACTGACCGTTTTCTTCGCCCGCCAGAAGGCAGCTCGCGCACGCCGCTGCTGAATCGCGTTTTGTCAAAGACCGCGCGCCTCTCCTGCTCGCCACCCACCCCATCGGAAACACAACAAACTCCAAGAAGCCATATTGCAACGCCAGCATTTCGCCTGGCAAATACACTCTACTAAAGCGACTACTTTTTTTGTTTGCTAGCGGAACTTACAAAAAAGGAGGGAAAGCTTTCTCAAGATATTCCTGCCAATTAACCCCGCCCCAGGAGCGGAGTGCCTATCGCGCCACACAGCTTCGCGGGCCCGGCACTAGCGGCGTCTCCCCCGCAGTCTCAGGTGTAATTTGCATGCCTGGTCAAGGCTAAACGGAAGCACACGGAGGGACGCAGTCAACGGTCCTTTTGTGTTTTATCTACACACTCCTAAAAGCTCCTTTGTGTTTGCACAGCGACTGAGCGGTTACATAAAAAGAAACTAGCCCGCTCGGCTAATGACATAAACAAAGGAGTCGCAAACGAACGATTCAGACAGAGGGGGGTAGAGTTGGGTGGGGGGACGGACACTGATGATTATACTGTCAATTACTGTAGCTGTCCATCCATCGTCTCAGGCGTCTGAGACAAGGGTAAGAATGCAGAGAGGGATGTCTGGATGGGTGAGGTTGACAGCAGGCGCACAGATTGCACTGGGGACGGGGGGGACATGTCCCCTCCAGATTTATATTGACCCCACCCGAAATCTAGCATCTACAAGCATAAACGTATATATTGTACAGCTTGGTCCCCCTCACTTCAGAATTTCCATCTGCGCCGATGGTTGACAGGGATGGTTGTGGTGGTCCACATATACGGCTGTGATTTGTGGCTGGGGCATTTGTGGTGTAATATTGACTGTTGTGGGAACAGGTGGAATGTAAGTCTCATAGTAGAGGATAAAGTGAAATATTGCAGCTTCCATATGATGGACAATTTGCTGCCAAACTCCAGATGCATTTGTCTTAATTACCAGGCCTAGACACCTGCTACTACCAGAGGTGGGGACTCGAGTCACATGACTTGGACTCGAGTCAGACTCGAGTCATTAATATTAAGACTTTTGACTTGACTTGAAAAAATATTTAGAGACTTAGACTTGACTTGGACTTTTACACCAATAACTTGGGACTTGAATTGGACTTGAATCTGTTTACTTGCAAAGACTTGATTTTTTTTACCCCAAATCTAAATTTTAAAACGCATATTAATATTTATAAAGTGCGCCCCATTAATTTCATTTCCGTCCTTTTGACGCAGACCGGTCCTCTGCTTTACCACACTCTGTACGTGTGTGTGTGCATGAGCTGCAGCACAACCAATCAAATGGGGGGTTGGCGAACGTAAATTGTTACCGGGCGGGGTGTAAAATGGACACAAATTAAGTATTATATTGCGATCAATCGATCGCCAGTGGTTGGTGCCAGAGCAAACTAGTAACTCATTGAATCATAGATATGGATCAGAGGTAAATAAACTAGATTTTTTTTCCGGCGTGAGAAATCGGATGTGTGGCGTGAGAGCATGTGAAAAAATGCGTGTGTTTCACGCTCAATGCGTGAGGGTTGGCAACCCTGGGTTCTGTATCTGAAGTCGGGGAAGAGAGCCTCTCTCTGTCACCATCATAATATCCAGTTCTATCTCAGCATGGATTGTGTATTTGAAGACATCTACGTCGAGAAAAAAATATATTGACAAAAGTGGAGCGAGTTTTCAGCTATGGGGGCATAATTCTACGGCCTCATCGTGCACAAATAACATACAGACTTTTGGCCAGTTTGGTCTTTTGCAAATGCAATGCAGAATAGTTTACTGAAATGTCTAAAGTTGCAGATTCCTGTTAATTGTTCAGTTCTTATATTTGTTTGTCCTCTGTCACTCACACATGTTCTCCAAGAAACCAGATAAGAGAAGAGAGGGAAAAATGCTGTTATGGTTCTTTGTATTGTACTGTGAAAATATCAGCACTTTTTATTTGAACATGGAGTTCTATTTATGACTTTTTCACAGAATATTTATTTCTGGAAAATTGTAGTTTAAAGTATGAATATTTTTGCAGCTAAGTTTAACAAATTGGACTGCAATAAAGAGGTGTAATTTTAATTTTTTTTTTATACTTCGTGTTTTCAGTTGCACATGTTTTATCAAGATTAGAGGACAATACAGGTTTAAAAAAGAACACATGTCTATTATTTACATTTAAAATATACCTGCAACATTGGTAAAAAAAAAAAAAAAGACTCGAAAGGACTTGAAATTCCAAGTTTCAGACTTGGGACTTGACTGTTGCCTGTCTTGACTCGAGACTTGACTTGACTTGACTGTCTTTGCTTGAGACTTGACTCGGGACTTGAGGATAAAGACTTGGACTTACTTGAGACTTGCAAAACACTGACTTGGTCCCACCTCTGGCTACTACTAATGCTACTATTTGTGCAATTTCCAGGAAGGGAGACGGTGGTGGTGGTGATGGTGGTGGAGGTGGGGTGTTGAGGTGGGGGGTTGTTGACTGCATACAGTACACAACCTAAATCAACGTATGTCTTTTATGTTAAATAAAACCCAATGCTATACAAGAAATGCCAACACGTCTTATTGCAAATGTTTTGAATTGATATAAGTGTGATTTAAACAAAGAACTTTGCATTAGAACAATCCCCTATCAACACAGCATCAGGCTGTTATTGTAATCTACTTATTTAGTAACATTGTCATTAGTGTTTAGCAGTGGCATCTTTGGCACAGGAAGCCTGGTGGAGCACAAGAAACTTGGCAGTACCCGACTCAGTGAAACTACACACAAACCTGCTTGCTCAATGAATCCAAACACAAACACACCTTATTCTACCAAGAACATACCTGTTCTCTTTTGTTTGCTGATTTTGGAGCTCAATAGCACGTCTGTTTGTGGCGTCGATTTGAGCTGTGATATTAGCCCTTCCAAGCAAGCCCAGTCTAATAGCATTTTCAACGTGTTTGGCTAGTCGTTCCCAAATATGGCAAAACTAAAATATGTATGTCTCAGTTCATGAGTTTCTCAAATCACTGATGTGCAGACCTTTTACTCCAACTGAATGGTCCCAAGCACTTTTTGTGCATATCTTTGGCTGTTAAAATATATTTTCAAGAAATGGAACTGCATTGGTTTAAAAATGACATGGTTTAAAAATAATAACTATTTTGTCCACATTTAACTGGCAACAGAAATCACACCAGACTCTGAATTCACACAGAAACCATAAGCAGGAATTATTATTCCCTCCCCGTTAAACATGAGGGGGACATGTCCCTGCCCCCAAAGTATGAAAAGTTCTTTCATCAATTGAGTTGTAATGAGTCTTGAGGATTAACAGATGACCCGCCTCAGATGAGATGGTCCACAACACTATATGAAATCAGTAAGATGTGTCGGAGCCTGGCCAGTGAGGACCTGAAATATAATAAGCAGGACTGTAGTTCACACAGAACCTAAAAGGCAGCTGATGTAAATGAAACATGTTGGCCACTACATTCTGAACTAGCTCGAGCTGACTTAAAGCTGACTTAAAGCCATAACAGGCCTATCGGACATTTACACGCTCTCATCTCAGTTTTGAAAGCCTGTACAATTTTCTTAGAATCATATAGCATTAGCACATAAGCATGACTTATTTAGCACATGTCTATTCAAAAATAACATGACAGATATGTTACTTCTATGGACCTTAATTGATAGATTAGCAATAATTACACCAATTTCTTTAACTGTAGATTTCGGATGCACACTAACCCATGACCCATCTGGAATACACCTTACTTAAATAGCCTTAGTACCCAACACTAGTGATCCTTTTTATCAGAATTTAGAGGAAGTTTCTCCTCTTTGAGGTTTTTATGTTCTTATCAGTCTCCTATCTTTCATAACTGTGTTACTGAATCTGACCAAATTAGTCAACAACATAAAAAAATGAAAGCCAACATTACAATTCCGAGTTACATGTCCAAGGGGCTTTAAATGAAAGGGGAATAGAAAACGGGTCTTAACGCAGAACCTTGTGGGACACCATATTGCGCTCTCTCAGGCTCTGAAAATTCCCCATTCGCATCATCAAATGGGTAGGGGTTTGTTTAGGAAGATCTATTACTTGGCCAAATCCCTATATAGGATTCACTATATATAACTTCTTACAGGCTCCAGCAGTTTCTAAATCTTTAAGTCATTAATCTTGTAAAACCAAATGAAAATTTCATCACATTTCACTATACTGATCGTCTCTTGGGAAGAGATCCATGGTATAGTCTCGACTTCCACATTGAATAGACTACTTACCATCTACTGTAATATTTATCTCCCAGTCCAGCCGCTGCATAACTACTGTGGATAAACGGAGGTTTTATCTTTATAAGCCAGTCCTGATCTGTGCACCTGCGTTGCCTTTTTGTCCCCGAAACCCTGATTTATCTACATACTGACACTGTTGCAATGGAGATAAAAAATCAGGTTCTCCAACTGAAATAGCATTTAGGAAAAAAAGAAATGCTCTCCCCCTACTTCACTGCTTACCTTTGGAAAGATAAACTCAGCACTTTCATACACTGTTATTTCTCTGACCTTCATCGTGGTTTATTTCATGATAATGTTTAGGCCGTTGAAGGGTGACCTTCGGCTCGTATATCATTTGTTGTAACTCGCTAGCACAATTCCAGTAGAACCTCCACGAAGAAGATAAAATGCTCTTTTATGCCATGCTGTGAATCCAGTCAGTTTTTATGCCAACATTCTACCCATTACTCTAACTAAACGAGAACCTCGGCATGGAGCAGAAGTTGGAGGAGCCATCACCTTCCCCCACATCTACGCTAGACTTGGACTCGGCCCATCATGCACTTCTGAGGCAAAAACAACCATGAAATTTTACAACACTGGCTATGTTTTACAGCAACAGGAAAAATATGCTCTGCCCTATTCCCCATATAATAGCAGAGGGCAAATCTAGTGCTTACTGTTTCCTTGGGTGTCCAGCCGAGGAGCTCTTATTTCACTGTGCGTCTCTGGCCTCTTCCGACGCAGCAGCTGTGTCTTTCTGAAGCCTCGGTCTGGCAAATGCGACAGGTTCTCCCGCCGTTTTCTTTTCCTCGTGCCCCCACCTCCTCCCTGCCGCATGACAGATGCACCTCGAGCTAAGATAGCGGGGAGCGCATGTTAATGCGTGAGCGCTCTTTCTCAGGCGAACCCACCCGCTCTGAGGCATGTCCGCCAAAGAAGGAGCCTCATTGTGCACAGCCAAGGTCAGTATGGTAAACCAGAAGGGCTAAGTGAAATTGACATTGTTTGGGAGTTGCAGCGCAAAACACCTCCATGAATCGTATGTCAGAGCAGAGTTCATTTCAGGCCTGGTAGACAATCTCCGATACCACAACATGGATTATGATTTCCAAGCAAGGATTCTGTCGTAATAAGGACGAGATGTCGTCCCTGGGAGAGAGACAGAAATACAGAACTCTAAAGAACTATAGCTTTCCTGCCTTGCATTCAGTAGCTATATCCTGAGGACGTCCTGGTTAACTCAGAAATACCTGCTTCATTATGCAGCTGGTTGTTTGCTTAAGAAAGCCAACTCAAGATGCCTGAGGACACAGTAGCTCTAATTATGGATATACATAAGTCTACAACTTCTTGTTTCCAGTTAACCATCTCACCAATTCTAAGACCACCGTGCATTCCAATAACATCATTCTATTCTTTCTTTCGAGTTTTCTGAAGAGTCTTATTATTTGGCATCGACTTCTTTTTATTTGTGGTTCATGCTTGAAATCACCAACAACGGGCAACATGGCCAGAAGGATTAAGGTGTCAGTTTTATTGTTCCTTTTGCACTGGGTTGCCAGTGCTGTTCCTGAGGGCCCAGAGTTCATCAGGAATCGTTGTTTTCACTGCTCTGATTAGTACTCCTGCACTCCTTTATCTCATCAGTATGTTATAGGAGGGGTATCACCAGGTCAAGATGGACTGCTGGGGGAGGTATGGGCAGCCCGATTAACCCCTTGTATGAAACACCTACACAGACTGTAGAATAATTCTTCGAAACGCCCGATTTTCCCAAACTCCATGGCTACAGACGGGAATACCAGAAGGATATCAAGATTGGATCCGTTTTCATCACCTGAACCTGTAATTCCAATGAAGATATTTTCCAGATTTCAGAAGAATCAGTTTGGACATTGGCTCACTCAAGCACTTCAGAAATGCAAATACGTGTAGGTAATGGCTAGCAGATGACCAGTCTATTCACAGACACTATGAGTCATGCTTGAAATGTTCTCAAAGTCAAATTTATTTATATAGCCACTTTTGCAACAGCCGTTGTCACAAAGCAGCTTTGCAGTGAGTAAGGCAAAGGCGACAATTGCAAGGAAAACTCCTTAAGAGCATGAAGAAGAAACCTTGAGAGGAACCAAGACTCACCGAGGACACCCGTCCTCCTCTGCTTGACACCAGACACCACAACAGAAAAAAAAAAAGCAATAAAGACAAAGAATAAATAATAAGAGCACAAAAGTATTCTGCATTACTCAAAAGTCTGGCTTTGATGAGAATAAGTGTCTCTGAAGTCAAACCAATTGACTGATCACTGCTATTTTGTGGAGATCATAAGCAGGTCCATCAGCCATGAGAGAATCACCTTCCACTCTACGTAGTGCACAGTAGGTGGACTTTAAGGGCCATATGATTCAACAGGAGCTATTTTAACTCTGTCTTGTCCAGTTATGCAACAAGATACAATCTCAGTTTCTTGTGTCACAAGAGGACTTATTTTTTTTTTTGCATTATTGTGTAATGGTGAAGATCTACCTTTTCCCCAAAAGTGATGAATGTCACAACTGAAGCCTAATTAGGATGTAAGTAATGTCCACTGCCTCCGAACCCCACAGCAGACCAGTGTGTGTGCTGTGTGGCTGAATCACCAACACTGCCATTTCAGGATCCACCAGGCCGTTGTCCCGCTGAGCAGTTTCACGTTACATATTATATATATATATATATAATATGCATTGAGCTATTTTTGGACTGTGTGAATTAATTGTCCATCTGCCAAAAGGTTTGGGACGTTTGATGTTTTTCCCCAAATAACTTCTGTATAACAATCTTCCCAACACTCTTTGGTGTTCTGTCAACACATAAAGCAAATAAATAAATAAGCAGCCATGCAAACAAACAAACAGACCACCATGAAGCTGCTCAAAAATGTTGTCTCGTCAGACTTTTTATAATCAGACATTTTAGATGTTTGCATCCATCCATCATAAACAACAGACTAAACAAATATTGGTCGCGTCAAATGCACTAATCACAGAAAACTGTCATGCAGGTTTGTACTGGGCAAATGTGATAAACCAGTGAGATTCCTTCCTGGTGGGTATGAGAGCAAACCGCGCTTCATTGCCAAAACAAGATAAGCCTTTGAGAGGGCTGGATCTAAAGTGGCATGCTGAGCCCTGCCATCAGTTAAGCAGTGTCCTTTACCCAGAGAACTGTGCGCGGCTAATCAAACAACAGCTCTCCGTGTTCGACATGCCCTCGCATGGTTAAAACACTGACCCGGCTTTTAAACAGTGCCTTTTGTGCTGTCATCCTAGCAACTTTAATTTAATGAAACAAAAAGGTAGTTTTTTTTTGCTTTTTTGTTTTTATTTATTTATTTATTTTGCACAGAGGGTCCATCTGAGGCCAAGGCCATGATTATGCAGGGTATAGGTTTGCAGAAAGGTAGTCAGACATTGGATTAACTCTCCTGTGAGCCTCTCATCCAAGCATATGAATTTTGTCTTGATTCCTAGAGTCTAAACCGCAGGCATAACCTGACTTGTGAACTGAACGTGTGATTAGCCAATTATATTTAAGTCTAGTTAGTTAGCTTGTAAGAGTTGTTGGATTTTCAGATTTGCCCCAAAAGGTAAAGCAATATTAAACGTTTGCTGAAAAAAAGTTAAATTAATATTCTTTTTACATAATCACAGTTTTCACTTTTAGTGTTCCTAGTTCTCTGTCTCAGACTGCCTGACATAAGAAGCTAATATTAGCCAACCGTTATTGATGTTGAAGAGAAGTCAAGGGTACAGCTCAAAGCTCATAAGCTTTTTCATGTCTGAAACGCAACTGGTTACTTGTAGATCTGTTTGATCCAGAGAAGTTCTAGACAATAAACTGGTTAAGAATTGAGCCATAGCCCAATAATGATCAAACACAACGTCCAAATAGTGTGGATCTAACAATATAACAAACACATGCCATTTTAAACCTAGAGTTAGAGTTAAAAAGTCCCCCCGGGTAACCTACAGTCTGCTCTGTGGAAGAGCTTTCCTCATAGGAGATATTTCAAGATGGCTTCAGTGGATTCCGCATCTCTCTTGCGTCTGTACCAGGGATGTGTAAATGCACTCTTGTTATGCTTTCATGTATTATTAAAAAAACAACAAACAACAACAAAACTCTTCGAACACAGTGTTCCCTGGGCAGGCCTCATCCACTTAAGAAAAACAAGAGAACAAGCCAAATTCCACAACCATATTCGTCCATGTGAAAAACTGGAATTTGTCCATGAACCACTGCATAAACTTGCCTACTATATGCACCAAACTGAAAAGGCAGACTGAAGCCTGTAGCATCATTTTCTGGAGCCACTTCAAGCACTGCTAACCACCGCATCAGATTCTCTGTCTGGTGTAGACAGCACGTCCAGAGGGACTACGTCCAGCTGTGTCCTGCGTGTCTTCAAAGGGGGGGGGGGGGGGGGGGGGGGGGGGGGGGGGGGGGGGGGGTAAGGGAGAGAAATCCATTGTCTATCGATCCTGGCCTCTGGGTCATGCAAGCTAAGTTCGTGGCCAAAGGGTCAGACACTGCTGAAACAACAAACTAACAGCATGTGGTAATCAAGTAACAAGCTTCTTGTCACAATCAATGGCAGTCAGACCGGTGCTATACCCATCAGTGACACCGACACTCACCCCTGGCCTTGGAGGATCTATTCACTTATACTCGCTTGTAGATTCCCAAAAAATAAAATAATACATTGCACTTGACCCAGACAAAATTTCTCCAAGCAAAACTATATTTTATCAAGTACATGTATGAACGATTTTTGAGTTTGTTAGTTTGTCTGCATTTTAGTTTATAATGCAGCACCCCCAAGTACCAGACAAAGGAATGACACAAAGAATATGTGTATAAGGACAAAACTTGCCATGATTCAAAATAAAAATGCAGATGTGTCCAGAGGACATGAGGGTTATTTCTGTGCCGGCTTGTGTACACCACGCTCTTATTTACAACCTTTTTAAGGTCTCTAATGACTGATCTCTATCGACTAGAAGGCCCCTACCCTTCCTGCTCACGTTTATCAGAAGGTGCCACAAATGTATGCACTGACCTCATTTTATGATGCATTTGTTTATCTGATGGTTCTGAGTTCAAATAATTACAGCTCGACTTGCATCTTTTATTTGGCTAATAGCGAAAGACACAGGGGTGAAAAGAAGAAGATATGTTGGGTTGGGGTGTGGGGGTGGTGGGTGGAACAGTCAGGAAAGAGGCCATGTTGTATCTGTCCTCTGAAAGGTCCTTCATTACACCCAAAGAGATTGTGTACCGCGTCAACAAACACAAAGCCATCTTTCTTTCCCAGCCTTCCTTCGATTGGTGTTTTTGATGAGACTAGAGTGTCTTAATGGCATTTCAGAGATGGTCTAACTAGGAGCCTATGAATTGGGAAGGCGCTCTCAAACCTGATTTAGAAACGACGAGCTGCTCTTGTTAGGAGGGTACAGTCCTATTTGTAATGCGATAAAAAGAATAAGAGATTGCTCTCTGAAAAAGCTGTGGCTTAATTATATGTAATTAGACTGGTTGTTGGTAGAGAGCTGATACACAGGGGCAACCCCTGGGTAATGCGGATAATAACAACGAAAAGGCGCTTCAGTGAGAAAGTATTAACAGCCCAAAGATAAAGTTATATAAAATTGCAGAGCTACTGTACGTGTTCCTTTGGGTAATGAATACTTAATTTTGGAAACATAACTGTCCAAAAAAAACACGTTGTAGCTGGGGAATATAGTTTTGTTTCTACAAACTTTTACTTATTGGCCTTATGTCCTTAGTTTCTGTCTGACCCTGAGATTAACATTGATGAAGTGATTGTTAAAGCTTCCCCTGTACTATAGCGCCTTGGTGTAACCTTTGACCCTTCTGTTTTTTAAGCCCTATATAAAAGGGCATCCTTTCTTCCCTGCAATATTGATTGCCTGTTTTGCAGAACATGAAAGATGGTGGAAGCTTGGTCCGTCCTGACTTGACTGGATCGCATCAGTTCTCCTTCCTTTGACATCTGAAACATCTCATGAAACCTTCGATACAACACCCAGCCATGTGAGTTCCAGCCCGTAACGAAAAGATTGTGCCACTCAAATCGCTTCAGGTCTCCATCAGGCAACGCTGACTGCAGGTATCATCCTGAAATCGCTTCCGACTCCGGCGTGTGTCCGTTAATGCCTTCTCCAGGATCACACAGATCCTCAGACACTGGGCTCCTGGTTGTCAAGGTCAGACTGTTCAGCATGGTTCCAGGTTCTTCGGGGTCATGACCCCTAAATGCTGAGATTATTCTTCTATTTCCATTTTTAAAGTCCAGTGCCAAACTCTTGTCCTGTCAAAACTCCCACCCCTTCTGTAACGATGGCTGCTTATCCTCTCTCTAAACCAACTTGGAGTTGGAGAATGAATATACATAAACTGATCACTGATATAAATCTAACATCAATATGAAGCATGAAGTTCTCAGCTGTTTCTTGGGGCCCTCAGTGATAAAGAAAAGCATGTGAGTACATCATGACAGAACACACAATCAATGACCAATATCACTATATTGGTCAATATATCACTATATTGGAAGAAATATTACTACTGCTCAGTTTCTCCCACACCCAGTATGCTTAGTGTGATGACCGATAATGATAATAACGACAACAATAATAATAGACAAGATTTATATAATGCTGTTCAGTAATCCAAAGACCATTATAAAGTATAACAGAAATAAGAATCACAAATGAATGAAATAAATAAACACACAGTGTTAATGTATCTAATGTGTAGGTCATGTTATTTTGCAGGCTTATTTTGAAAAAGCTCAGAAGAGCATTTTTATTTACATAAATAAATGTTTTCTGGTGTCTGTTGGTGAGCTTTTGCGATTATGAAGTATGTTGGACACTGACTCAATTTTATCTGTTTTGTCACTGTACTGCAATACACCGGAATTGAAATGACAACTGTGACAGGTCGTAGTGCGGAATGTCAACTTTAATTCTGAGTTATTTATACCTATAGTAAACTGGGTCATCCATATGTGCATCACGGCCCTCTGCATAAATGCCACCACATTTTAGGGGATCAAAAGTAATAATAAACATTGAAAAATAAATATTTATGTTTATTACTTAAATATAAATATAACATGTTTCCAAAGCTCTAGGGATGGGTTGCGATTCCCCGTATCAGAGAATTTGAGAATTAACTTTGTTTGCATTTCAATCTGATGTCTGCTGCTGTTGTATCTGAACATGAGGACCAGGGAGGTGTTTGTATACCAGACTGGCAAAATGCTGATTATTCACAAAAAATCTGACCCATGTCTTAACGTCCGGTGAAATCTCAGGGACTGAATGGCATAGAACAGCTGTTGTGTTTTGTAAATCCCTGATAAATAATGTTATATAATCCTTCCAATTTTGACTAAAATGAAAGTAAAGTGAGAGTTTTTAATAATTTTCTTTTTGTTTCCTTTTGCCATTTTGCTGTGTGGTTGGGCCCCCAGCAGGTTGATGGATAGCTACAGTGTCAAACATTACCACCCAGTTAGTCAGTATATGGCACAGGCTGAAAACAGGGTCACGTCAATGCAGCTTTGTCTGAACCCCAAGACGCGAAAGGTTGTTTTGATCAACAGCAGTATCCGTGCCGTGTACAAATAGAGGTTAATCAAATTCCCACATTAGCTACTTTAGTTACTCTACCTATATTCAGTGTTTAACCAGGTCCAGTTAGCTAACAGGCCTTGACTATACACGGTGTGAGGTAAACATGGGGCAAATCAAAAAACACTTTCAAAAAGGTCAGTGTATCGTACCATATATCATGTACTGAATCAGCCGAGCTAATTGCATACCAAAATTAGCATACTGTAGCCTGCACATTTAGTTATATTCCCATTGCATGCTACATTATTGAATAAAGTGTCAAATGAAAATGGTGACATTTAAGATAAAGACCAACTCTGCTGGCAAATCAGGAGCTACATTTAGCCTAATATTCAAATGAGGTGGCTGTAACTGAGATGCCTGCTACAGAGTCGTGTGTGGTGTGTCAGGAAAGAACATCCAGCCATTTTGATTTGGGATCACTTCCTGGAATAACGTATAGAGAATAAACCACCCCCAGTTTGTATCCCTGAACGTATCCTTTGCGATATCTCTATCACTCAAGCAGACTGATGATGAATGTGTGGAGGAGGGTCAGTGGATTTCAGTTCATCAATATGCAATATAAGGTGGTTTATGATTAGTGTTATCTGTGATAAGATCTCCTCAAATAAAGTGTAATTCCTAAACAGTGACAAAAAATAAAACACTGTTTAATTAAGCACTCTGTAGTTCCCAATAATGGTTGAAGAGAAGCTGAAGTGGATTCAGGGAGAGGATCACAAATGTCTTGCTAAGAGAACATTTTGAGTAAGGAGGAAAAATACTGCACAGGGCCTTTAAATCCTGCTACACAATGGGTTCCATGTCTAGATTATGGAGTGAATAAAATGTACTCCCTTGCTGAAAAAAATGACCAAAATTGTTTTTTGAGCCCATTTTCTCCTCCGAGAAGCTTCAGAACTGTGATCATTTTCTAAGAGCATTTCCTTTGATCTATGATCATTTCCCATGATCCTTTCCTATGATCATTTTGCATGATCATTTCCTATGATCCTTTCCTATGATCATTTTGCATGATCATTTTGCATGATCATTTCCTATGATCATTTCCTATGATCATTTTGCATGATCATTTTGCATGATCCTTTCCCATGCACGTTTTCTATTCTGCCAAATTGTTTGTTATTTAATAAGGTCACCATCACATTTTTGCTCCTGAACAATTAACCAATTTGATTTATTTTCAAACCTCATGATGTCCTATTTAACTGATATTGATATGGCACTGGTCCCCACGTTGAGAGACAATAACAACAGACTCCAGATGCAAACACTCCATCAATCTCATTTATTTAATCTATGACATCTGTCATCTCTTCTGTTAGCTGTCTTGCATAAAAACTAATGATGTAACCACACAATGCGCTAACAAGCACAATTACGTTTGGCCCTCTAAAATCAGAGAACTATGTATGAACAGCTGAGTCTACCTGATTCACAGAATATAAAGATGAGCAGACTGTTGTCCTGTTTCTTAAATTCCCATAGAAATGGCAATACTATATATAAAAAAGGCTGAGACTTGAGACTATGTAACTGTCCCAAATACAAATATAAATATGACCTTTTACCTCTCAAATTCATAGTTAAGATTTAATTTTAGTGTTACTGTGCTTCAGTACAGAGCCAAACAGCTAATGACTGCAGTGTGTATTGAAGCATCCCAAATAATATTCATATTTGTGAATTTTTAGCACAAGCTGTGTCTGACAGAAAATATGTATTATTGATGTTTCATGTGTTATTAATTGGTAAATCCCACAGCCTATAACATGAAATATTAATTGCAGTCTTAATCCATAATCCTAGGAATTTGAGTTTAGATAGAAGAGATACAAGAAAATCATCCACCTGATTGTGTGTGTTCATGTGTGTGTGAGTGCTTGTGTGTGTGTGATCATGTGTGCGTGTTCGTGTGTGTGTGTGTGTTCATGTGTGTGGTGTATAATCCCAGATTGGACAAGTACAGTAGAGGCAGACAGTGAGAAGGCGAAGAGAAAGTGAAGTCACATTGACAGCTGTTTCGTTGCACTGTGTTGCAATATGCAAATATTTCATATAGCAGAGGAACACCTAGGGGTGTGTGTGTGTGTGTGTGTGTGTGTGTGTGTGGGGGGGTTACTGCTTGGAACTTCACCTCACGTCTCTGGCGCTGTTCTTAATGAGGTCGACTTAGTCCAAAACAATACCACAATGTGCTTCTTCTGTCAGGTGTGTCAGCTGTAACATTTCTGAAGACTGATGAGGCCTCTCAGAACTCAAAACAGACACGTTTCAATGTGGAACAACAGTCAGAAGCTCTGAGAATATATTTTACACTCTCTTCTTTATGTACATATCATTGGTGCACTGGGGATACTCAGTATATTACACTGTCATGATATAGTGTACTGTAGTAGTAATAGTAGTAGTAGTGTAGCAATATAGTATGTTTTCTGTTGTGGTACCCATCTTGCATTGTGCATTAGAACTGCCCCCCTAAGCTTGCTTAAACATTATTAGGTGTGATGTGTGTGGATGTAGTCATCAGTTACAGAACGCCATAAATAGTCTTAGTTTTTATGGCACTGACCAATCAGTGACCGTTCAGGCTGGATAGGTAGTGACAGCTCCTATGACTGATGGTACGCTTCTCTCCGATGGCCATTTTACAACGTACAGCCCGTGCCTCAAACGAACCACCATATGTCCCCTGTCGTGATGTATAACACCCTATGGTAAGAGCCAGCTGTGTCAGCCATGGTTCATTTCGCATGCAGGGCCCATAATGTGGCAAACGACGAGCTGTCATGCCTCACCATTCACCAGTAACAGGAAGTAAGAGGCTGGACACTGAGGCCCTGCAAAACCCTGAGCTCCAGCGTGACGCTTTGTTCAGAGTGACACGCGGGCTGTGCCTTAGAGACGCACATCGCGCGTAAACAAACGCTGGTGCCGCGGGGCAAACCCGACATGTGCGTCCAGAAGAGCGGGGTGAAGGCGGTCATGTCCGCATCTAAGGACAGGAAACAGAGAGTGGAGAACAGGTCACTGTGGCAATTTTTTGTGGCAATTTTAGTTATTTACTGACCGAACTAGAGAGAATGAGTCAGCATTATTTTGGCGATGCTAAAGGGGGTGGCCTGTCCTTCATTCCTGCTTACAGTGGCATTAGAAGTTTAAAAGACTGAGCAGGTGCTGATTCGTGCTAACGCAGCGGACTTGGTGACCTAATGAACTTCTCCACCTCAAAGCGAGGCAGTATAGCTCGCCGCTGGCCGCCCGGAGAACGAAGAAAGACGAGGTGCGTTGTAGACTAATGTTGGCATTCCTGAATGTAATTAACTCCACTAAGTGCCATTGTATTCCCAATGAAGCCTGCCTCAGTTTTACGAGGCTTCTGAATTTGTTGCTTTATTTCCAATTCAAAGTCAAATTTCTTTCTGAACTTTTCTTATTCCCAATTGGGTTCAGGTTGATGTCTGAAAATTAAGCATAACAAAAACAGTACCAGGCTGTGGCTCATGAAGTAGTTTGCAGTGCAAGGTCTGAATTCATTTGATCTTGTATCCAGTTAATTTCCAACAGACTCAACCCTCGCTAATGATCCAGCATATTCTGCATGCGTTTGGAAAAACGTAACGAAGCTCAAATGCAACCCTACTTTTAACCTGGCCCTGGTTTCACCTCCTCCATTTGATCACATCAAATTAATCTGGGGGCCTTCAAGGATGCATCGATCACACGGCACAAATGATGCTCTACGTAACTAATTGGAATTGTAACAAGGGCTGGTTGGCTCCGAAAGGTCACCGCGAGGCATTCCTACTGGCGTATGGCATGCAATGTGGACACACACACACACACACACACACGGATAATGAGCCAGGCCCCACTGAGGGTGTTAGTGCAGTTCTGTCATTATCAGATTAATGTTCCACAGCAGTACAGACAGAAGGGAGTGCAGAGAACCATGCGATGACTCTATTAATAATTGCAGTCACCTTTTGCTATTTAATTGATTTGTTTAATTAATTCTAAAGTGAATATTAAACATGTACAAGGTGATCACAGTGCTCTTTATGTTCTGTTACAGAGCAGGCACCTTTGTTTTGAGGATGCATAAAATGCCATATGCTAATACAGGATTGATTATTTATTCCAAGGCTTTAACGAATGAGATGAGCCGATTAAGAGATGCTGAAGAGTGTTTGAGTAACCGCCTGTGTGTGGAACATGTTGGAAGATGCACCCCACAAATGCTGCACCCCTGTGGTATAAAGAATGCCATGTCTTGTCAGGAGCACCAGTTCACATGAGCTATGTTGATAATGGCTGCAGACATATTCTGAATATTCAACCAGTGGTATCACTAAGTATATAAGAACCATGGAGACAGAGAGAGAGAGAGAGAGATAGATAGAGAGAGAGAGAGAGAGAGAGAGAGAGAGAGAGAGAAAGGAAAATAACATGGCTAGCCCCACAATTCCCCAGAGAGACTTAAAATCAAAGGAGTATAACTCTGCCAACTTCTAAAGCCAACTTCTGTGTAAACTCCCTTTACGGGTGCTGAATCATCAGGCACTCGTGTGGGCAATGAACTGCGTGTGTGTGGGGGGAGGGTCTATTAAGTGTGTGTGTGGGGGGTCTATTAAGTGTGTGTGGGGGGGTCTACTGCGTGTGTGGGGGGAGGGTCTATTAAGTGTGTGTGGGGGGAGGGTCTATTAAGTGTGTGTGGAGGGGGTCTATTAAGTGTGTGTGGGGGGTCTACTGCGTGTGTGTGGGGAGGAGGGTCTACTGCGTGTGTGGAGGGAGGGTCTATTAAGTGTGTGTGGGGGGAGGGTCTATTAAGTGTGTGTGGGGGGTCTACTGCGTGTGTGGGGGGAGGGTCTATTAAGTGTGTGTGGGGGGAGGGTCTACTGCGTGTGTGTGGGGGGTCTACTGCATGTGTGTGGGGAGGAGGGTCTACTGCGTGTGTGTGGGGGGGTCTACTGCGTGTGTGGTGGGAGGGTCTACTGCGTATGTGGGGGAGGGTCTACTGTGTGTGTGTGGGGGGGAGGGTCTACTGCGTGTGTGTGGGGGGGTCTACTGCGTGTGTGGTGGGAGGGTCTACTGCGTGTGTGTGGGGGGAGGGTCTACTGCGTGTGTGTGGGGGGAGGGTCTACTGTGTGTGTGTGGGGGGGAGGGTCTACTGCGTGTGTGGTGGGAGGGTCTACTGCGTATGTGGAGGGAGGGTCTACGGCGTGTTTGTGGGGGGAGGGTCTACTGCGTGTGTGTGGGGGGGGAGGTTCTACTGCTTGCTTTCGTTGAAAACTCCACTGTTCGTCTGTTTTACTCATGATCAAGGTCATATCCTTCATCTGGGAGTAGACAATGCAGCAAATTAGATTATTTATACATGATTTATGCCTCTTGAATTTAAAAAGACATATTTAGGATCAGACCTTATCCTTCCCAGGATGTAGTCCATCAATTTTTCTTTCCCACACAAATCAAACATAAAAGGTTAATTAAGCCTCAGTTGAGCTTGAAGGCATCAAACCATTTTAACCACTCCCCTCCCCTGAAAAACTGACCTAAATTGTTACTTTGATAACACATTCAGACCTAATAATTCCACTGTTTGACATTTAATCAGCTGTGTCATTGAGACAGCTGATGAGACCGACCTTGGTGTTCAGTGGACGTGTTCTGCTGTTCTTCCCTGCCATGCTGCCCACAGGGACCTGCCCAGGTGGGCGGAGTTGGAAAGGGGGCGGGGCCTCATCCTTGATGGACTTGGCCCATTTTGATGGCGTCATGTACGCTAACCCTGCAGATGGCCCCACATTACTCACCCAGCACACAGTGCAGCAGGAGTAAACATGCACACGGGCTGCTGGGTTATGAAGGAGGCGTCTGACTCACTGGCCTTGTTACAACTCAGCTGTTAGGTAACAGGACAGAGGACCATCTACAGCTCATTAGAGACCTCACTGCCATTTGCAGAGCACTTTTAGGGGGGGAAATAAATAAATAAACCCCAAAACAGAAGCTCTGCGTTGGCTGTGTTCTGTTTTATCCTACAGTGTACAATGGGGTGAGTCCTCTGAGCAGTAGCTGCTACTAATGTGGCATCAGGAATAGAAGTGAGGATAGAATAAAATAAAACAATTAAAATAAATATAAATAAAACAATTAAACTGTAAAAAAAGAAAGCAACAGGACACACTGAAGAAAGTTTTCACTCAAATGAACACTTCACACAAGAATGAAGAACTATTCACATTCAATATTGTCTTATTTCGATTTCAAATCAAAATTTGTGAGTGTTCCCACGTCTTGAGTCATGTTCAATCTGCCTGCCCCCACAGCCTGTAAGATGACAGATAACAGATTGTAGATTGTAGATTGTACATTGCAATTTTGAGTTGCGACCGTAAAAACAAACCCTGATGAAATATCATCCCATTGAGACATACCTGTGATCTGTGAGCAGCAGGTGATATTTTGTTTTGCTGTGCTATTTATTTGGAATTAAAAATGCATAAATACACAATTATTAACAATAAAATTGATATAGATACCATATCACAACTCTAATATTCTAATAAACTGAGTAGACCAATTTAAACACAGCACTGATTGTTAATTTGTTATGGCATACATGCCGGCGATGTGCCCGTACCACATCACGGCTTACCCCATCTCATGGGTGCACAGCAGGCCATCGGAACAGACCGCGTGTTTAGAGAGCCTTCTGATGGATTGGCAGAGACAGAAGGATGGCACGGCACGGATCACCATGGCCAGTGCTTAATGTTTTAGGCGAGCGAATCTACAGCTCGCCGGGGCTGTAAGTGAGCAGTCTGATGGCAACAGACAGATGAAGCCATGTGCTTAACTGTAATGTCATGTCTGCCACTGTATCCATCATCACAGGAGCTGCACTACTGACCCCTCCCCCTTTCTCATGTTTCCCGAGATGCGAAATATGATGTCGAATCTGTTGAATCTTGCCCGGTGTGTCTTCTGAAATGCCTGGATCATTGGTAAGTCACAGCTGTCTCCGTGCTAGCTTCCTGTTTTCACTGAGCCTAAAGCCCCACCTCCACCCTCCTCCCGCTCCTTTTCTGTTTTTTGTTGCTGCTGGAGGTCGTGTGAGGTCTTCAGCCTGCAGGGTCACATGACAAGTGTCACTCGTACACCTGCGCTGGAACTCTTTGCCAAGAAAGGTGCGTGTGCGCTCACACTGTATCTGGAAAGCTGTCGTGTTTTTTTTTTTTTTCAAAGGCTGTGTTCCGCACAGCGTTTGCTGGGAATATCGCAATACCTGATCCAACAGACAAACTACACATCTGCCAATCCAGACTTCTCCAGGAAGGAGCTCACCACCCAGGCCCCATGGGGAGAACCCATCGACGTATTACAAGACTAGGGGGTTGATTCCCTAATTAATTATTGAAATGAACCAAATTTCGTTAGAAAAAATATTGTTTGGATTTCGAGATTTTATTTAGTAGCAGGGTAAAATTCTGCCATGCTTACTAGATGGGTGTTTTTTCACTTTCCTGATGCAGTGAACATCATTTGCAGACATTTCAAGATCTCCTCCTGTTTTTTATCCAAACATCATCTAAAAGGGCTCGCGTGCGTGGGAGACGCTCCCAGCCCCAGACAAGGGCGGGGAATCTATTTTCTCTGCTTCTGAAGAGAAGGAAATACCGAACACGATCGTCTGACAGTTCCTTCTTGATTTCTTTAATTTACCCCATTTGCTCAGAGCAATATGAAAGCGGGATAGAAGCACATGAATCTGATTCCCGGCCTACGTGTCATTTCTGTTTTACCTGATCGCATAAACATGGTTACATGCAAGCGATGTACATTTTCAAGAGAGAAAAGGTTGTAGGGTTTAGGATTAGCTGCGAGGCTAATAGGCAGGATCTTTGTAGGCTGTGGCAGACTGTACGCTATGTAGGTTACCAGACACGGAACGGCTCTCCACACCTGACACCTGACAATGTTTTCTCATTCCTCCATGGCACCTCCTGCCACCTTCTGGTTACAGTCTCAAAACCACTTTGTTTTGTAGAGACACTTCTTCTAACTTCAATTTCTTATCAAAGCACTTCATCTTTATTGGAGTGCTGGCGAGGAGGTCGGATAACATGGCCCTATGAACGCTTGTCATTTCTTCACATTCCCCTGGATTTCTCTCAGGTCTTCCATTTTTCGCTATTCACGCTGTTAAAAAAACAAAGAAAAAAGTTTTTCTTTACTGATCTCAGTGCAAAAAAAAGTTTCCATTTTCATCAGCTGCACTACGAGATGAAAGGGGAGGGGCATATAACCTCGTGGGGCATTTTGGGGGGGCGTCGCTTATGGTAATTCGACCGTCTGGCAGATGCACGCTCGAACAGGTGGCACTGATCGGGTTTAAGCGCGACCATTTATGTCCGAAGGTTTCCGCTGTGAAGAACGTCGGGGATCGGACCCGCCTGCGTAAAACCACCTCATGAAAAAAGGATGAGGAGGTACGGACGAGAATACAAGACAAGGACGCGGGACGAAGCGCAGATCTCAGCTGTCAAAGAGTCCTTCCTGTCGGGGAAGTGCAAGACGCAAGGACTCGCTGCAGCGGGAGATGGAGTGGCGTAGTCACCTGTCTGTGGTCCTCCGCAGAAGAGGACAAACCTGCTCTTGTGGCTTGATGTGATGGGCTCTGAGTGGCAGGCCTGGTGTCCGCCAGCTTCTGGCCAGCAGAGACATGTGTGAGCGTCTCTGTGCTCACTGGTACTGCAGAGTTGGTGTGATTACAAACAATAATGTAAAACCAGTCAGCTGTGGCATTCGGCTTGGCACACTTACTGTATGGTTTTTTGTGCTTGTGTGTGTGTGTGTGTGTGTGTATTTCACTTTGCAGTGCGTGATAGTCTGTGGCTGCATACCCAAGTGTATATTTTTAGCTCCAGCAGATAAACGCTTGCATGGGAAGTAAATATGAGGGAGTGTAAAGATGTAGAAAGAGCCACCTCCCCATTGTAATCTAGGTATAGATGTCCCATTAGATCCTGTGTGGTATGGAGCTTCAGAGGTGCTCAGTTTCCTCTGCGGAGGTAGAACTTCTCCAGCGTGGCAGGCTGGCGTTCTGCAGTGCATCCAGCACGACGGCTGCCAACCGGTGAGTAGCCAGCAGCAGATACAGATGACAGATACCACACATATCAAACTCCGTCAGTGATGGAGAACGGAGCTCATATCAGCATGAGGATCACAGGGAGTAGAGAGAAGGTGCCTCCAAACACCCACACACACCTTCACCTCAACACCCCACACACACCCTCACCTCACACCCTCACCCCACACACACCTTAAGCCAGGGGTGGGCAATAAATTTTTGCAAGGGGCCACATGAGAAACCTGAATTGTGTCAGAGGGCCACACAAACAAAAATGATGTCATTACGGTGGCCCCGCCCACCTCGCACGAACTTCCGCAAACGGTGGAGACATTTATACTTGCCGCATCATATTCTGTGTAGTGTTCTCCGAAACGATGTGTGTTAGTATAAAGAAACACCCCTCAAAAACAATGGAAGGAACATTTACCTGACCAATTTTAATGTTGCTTTTTGTTTCAGATTTGAAAAGTGCTGGAATTTAGGCTAAATACTTGAAAATGTTTGAAATTGTAACTACTTTGTTTCACAACAAATCTGAATGAACAGTTTTCTTGTATTACATTAACAAATACGAGCCTCTTGTAATTCCAGGACGAAACATGAGAGAACGTGAAGACTTTAAACCATTAAATAATGTGATAAAAAAGCAAATTATTTTGAATCATTTCGAGTATATGTATAAATATTTAACTTTAATATTTAAACGTTAAGTTTAACGTGCTGGGAAATATTGAAATGGACCTTGAAAGTGACGTACAAATGCTTTAATTCCACCTTATAAAGGTGTATGAACCCTGCAAACATGACTTTGTCCATCGCGCTGAGGCGCGGCGTGCCCTCGCGCACGGGCAGAGCCACCGCGATTATGCCATTTTCGCCACGCGGACCCCCGCGCTGCTCGCGCCGCGTCAAGCATAAACCTAGCTTTAAAGCACTTCTACGGCACTTCCAAGGTCCATTTCAATATTTCCCAGCTGACTCAGGTTCTCTCTAAGCTCGGTTTCTGGAACGGAAAACCCTGAGTTTTCGTTAACTCTGAGTTTACTTACGGTGTCTTCACTGAATCCGCTTTCTGGAATACCCCCTGTTCAGTCAGCTATTTGTAGTGAATCGAAATACAGTTACAATTTCAAGCATTTTCAAGCACTTTAGCCAACATTCCAGCACTTTTCAAACCTGGAACACAATTCACAATTATAATTTGTCACGTAAATGTTCCGCTGTTCGCGGAGGTTCGTGCGAGGGGTGTGGAGTCACGCGCTACGTTCACTCGCGAAAGTATAAATTTTGCCTTAACTTGTCGCTGATCACCTACAGTATTTCTTGCACAGCTCACACACAAGCACGTACATCCACACGGAATTAACAAAAATGTAGCGCTTTCAAAATAAAAGCGTCACAGTTGTATTGCACGCACGACATAGATATTTGTTAAAATTTATGATTGGCCTCTCGCGGGCCGAACAGGGACGCACAACGGGCCGGATGTGGCCCGCGGGCCGTGGTTTGCCCAGGTCTGCCTTAAGCACACACCCTCACCCCACACTAAACCTTCACCTCACCCCACACACACCCTCACCCCACACTCCACAACCTCCACACCCCACACACACCCTCACCTTACACACCCACACACACCCTCACCCCACACTCCACAACCCCCCACACCCCGCACACACCCTCACATAAGAACCTGCACACACCCTCACCTCACACCCCACACACACCCTCACCTCACACCCACCCACACCCCACACACTCACACCCTCTCCCCACACCCCCCACTCTCACCCAAAATTTGTGTGATTTAACAACAACAAAAACAACTTGACAGTATATATATATCAGTGGCGATTGCTCTAAGACTGCAAGGGAAGCTCAGCTTCCCCTAAGATGTCAAAAAATAAGTGATCAAACATACTGTTGTGTGTACATCATTGACTAAATATGTGCTACAACGCGCTCAACTTTTGTTCAGAATCAGCTTCTTATAACTGGTAACGACGCGGCTTTCCTCTCACTCAGTCCCGCAGCTTCACAGCGCTTTAAACGGTGTGGACGCTGAGCGTCTAGTTCAATAGCGAAGCAAAGAGTGCAGCGAAACGAGACGAGCCATTGGATAAATGCTGGGCTTTGTCCCTCCCATCGGACGCTCAGCGTCTCTGAGGGTCTATGGGGCAGTGGGCTGGCCTCGGCTGGCCCGGACGCTCAGCTTCTGCATGATGATTGGATGATCTGTCTGAGGCTGAATCCCTTTTTGATTGACAGCGAAATGAGTGAATCAGCGATCTTTTGGTGTAAACCTCCGCGGGAGCGTTTAACTTAAATTTTTTAAATATTCATTCTGTTTTGAGTTGAACCGGAGATTTTCCTAATCCTCTTAGCGGCATTTTCTTCATTAAAAGAAATGAAGAAAGAAACGTTTCTTGTTGGTACGACAGGGTCACAGAACATTTTCTTGAAAAGGAACGTGTAGAATTTATGTATAAATAAACCGACACATTTTATGATGTAGGCCCCGAAATTGAGCTTCCCCTCCTTGAAAGACCAGCATCCGCCACTGATATATATATATATATATATATATATATATATATATATATATATATATATATATATATATATATATATATATATATATATACATTTTTTAAATCTAGATTAATCTCACTGAAATCTTGAAATTAATCTAGATTAATCTATATTAAAATGGCTCATATGCGTGCTACCCAAGTAATGACTAAAAGTCAGTTTTTGAGATAGGGTTTCTTAATACAGAGGGTGCATTAGACCAGGGGCTCATCTCCTGTTTCCAAAATGCATCAATGACTGCTTGAGAAAGCTGTTCTACTTTGATACTTAAAGAAAAAAACATGCTCAATAAAATGTAGGCTACTCGCAGAGCCGGAGTGGCTAATCTGGAGATTCGGGAGGATTCCCGATGGGCCGGCTCATGTCAGTCTCTAGTTTGGGCCGATTGGGAGGGAAAAATAATTTTGGGCCGGATTTGGGCATGAAACTCCCGGGCTGAAAAAGTGTCCCACTCCGGCCCTGGCTACTCGTGTTCAACGGTTTATTCAGTTAAACATGAATTTGTAAGCCTATACTGTACATTAAAAGTGGTTGATAACATGTTTATTCAGCTAAACATGATATTTGAAATGTAAGCCAACATTTAGTAAATTTTACCTCACGGATGTAATTTGGGGGGGACTTTTATATCGCCCGATAAGCGTATCAAATTAACGAACACTAATATATATATATATATATATATATATATATATATATATATATATATATATATATATATATATATATATATATATATAATTTGGGTTGTTGTATATAGCCAAAGTAGCACTGACAGAAATGGAATGTTTACAGGAGGTGGAGGCTGTTTCTATGGAAACGGAGCATAGGGTGTGGGTGAAGTACTTTGCACTGATGCCTTCTAGGGAGACAATTAAAACAACACAGATGCACGTCCTCTTTATAATATTGTGAAGATGCCTCATGGCCATGGCCATAATACCTTAATACCTGATCTAGCAGCTCACATATTTAAGAAGCCCTGTAATGGATCCAGAGATTTCCATAAGCACCTGTTGAATTTGTACATACCTAAAAAAAATCAGATATGTCATTTTTAGATATACTTATATACCATTCCTATATAAGTCTAATATAATATTACCTTTGTCCGTCACGTTGAGGACCCCGGCCCCTCCCTTTTGGGCATGTGTTTACGTTGTCCACGTGTATCGTCTGCGTCTGTGGAACTCCGTGGTTGTGGTTATGTCCTGTGATAATACGTTTCACCTGTGACTCGTCTCGTAATCACGTGGGGCTAATGTGGTTTGTCTATTTAATGTGCGCTCGCCCAGTGTCCTGTGCTCGTCGTTCTCTACAGTCTTCACGTTGCTGTGTCCGTGAGTGTTTTCCGTGCGCTGTATGCGCGATATTTATGTACAAAATAAAAGTGACGTCTGTTGCCACAGAAGGCCCTGTGTCTCCTCCTTCACGCCGACCCGAACGTCACATTGTCCAGCCAATCCTGTGTATATGTATTTACACTTTTTACAGTACAGGTTTGTTGAAATTAAACATCTAAGCCACTTTAATCAATATAATTTTAAATGCATAATGGGCAGGCCTTTATTTTCTTATTATCTGCCATTTTGGTAGACAGGCCTTGCACAGGTAACTCTGGTGCAAGAGCGAACCTCTCAGTACAACACCATGGCTGGGACCTTTCAGGAGGAAGTGATCAATATCTTATGCTAAAATCAGTTTACGGAGTCCAGGTTTTAGTATCTCACTGAAATGTTGCCTGGGTCATTGACCATTCCAAATAAATGTATTTTAATAAATTATAAATAAATAATTTTTTTAATCAAACCACTTAAAGTATGAAACACGTATTTCTACTGACAGAGCATGAAACAAATAATTACATTTAGGAATACATTTCAGTTTTATAATATTAAATCCATCCATCTATAAAGATCACATGCTATTTTATGTAATAGAGTTTTTAATTTAATAAAATCTTTCAACTGAGGCAAAAATATATCTAATTGGAAGGTCATAGTAATATGCAGATAAATGAAGGACTGATTTGGAGCAGTTCACCCTATATCTAGAAAACATACTAATTAATGAAGTATTGCGACTCCTTAGGAGACAGCGTATGGATTTATCAGTGTCAGTAACAAATAATAGGACATCATCTGCATTAGGCACAAGCTAAATCCCTCCAACCCTTAGACCCCCTCCCAAAAAAAGGTTCAATGTAATATCACATTGAAATCACATTCTAGTATTTCAGCTATGTTCAGGAGGCAGGAGATAGGACCAGTTTTTCATTGTCTGTCTGCTTGTTTAGAAACTTTGGTTTTTAATTACCTATGGGCAAAGTCATGTGTGACGTGGTTTGGCTGTCATTTTCTGGGCTGTGTCATGTAATGAGTAATGGCTTTCTCCTCCATTACAAAACTCTGATAGATTGTTTTAATAGAAAATTTTATGCATTATTTCAGTCACATTTTTGTTATTAACTAACATTCTGTTTGGCCTCATACCAAATCAGTGGATCACAGACATAAATGGTGATATTTATTATTTGGAAAAGCACTTTAACAACACTCCTGAGTGAGCATACACAGAAGACTTGTCATTTCAATTTACCAACTGGGGACTCTCCCATACGTCACTATGGGAGACGGAGAGAGTCTCTCGTCGAGGTTTTCCTTCACAGCGTGTAATTAGATGTGACAAAGATCGGCATCTCAGAGGGGATTTAAAACACATCACTGGATGTAGCCTCTTGGAAAGAATTGATTATGGCAGAATGCCTTGCTGAATAATACATTTGGACATTATCCTGGGAAATAAGGCCAAGAGGGGTTCACGTGGTAGTGAACCCAGAGTACGGACAGAGCAGGGTGAGGTGGACATCAGAGGGGACGACAACAGAGACAACTCGCCAGATGTGACAGTGTCTAAATAGCTGACTGTTCAGAGATGGTGTACAACTAAGTTGACACCATCAGAGAATGAGGTCAACTAAGTTGACACCAATCAGCAGCAATCCCCCTCCCCTTTTCTTAACCTATTGACCCCTACACTACACATAATTATAATGTCTCTCACCATCTTTGGAATAGTGCCGTATAATTACTATGTAAAATAATGAACGATGTCATACAGGATGTAGCTTGTGAAGATGATGATCTCCAGCACCATATATTTTCCAGTGACATTTAAACTTCCAGCATCCTTGATTGAGCACCTGGGGAGGGTGAATGATACGGTTTCCGGATTTTTGTGAGTGACACGTTTTAACCTGAAATCACTCTCGAAATCCTGACGCACATAGTTCTCCTGAATCGATAACTTCAGAGTTTTCGTTAATGTATCGAAATCAAGAGTGGTGTCTTGTGAATGAAGATGCCACTTCATCGGAGAACGTGTTGAGACACTTCTGTTCAGTATAATGGCTGAAAGAGAAATGGTTGAGACCGCCGTGGCAATGATCCTGCAACACGTTCTGTTAGTTTCTCTCAGCCAAATGGAGATGAGTGTGGGTCAGGTTCTTGACAAATCGCCCCATCGTCTCTATCGTTTGTGTATCGGTCGCTCTCCCCTGACCCCGAAGATTCATGAGTGGTGTGGGCTTGCTGGATCACACCATTTATAACAAGCCCGCGGTGTGACTTTCTGATTTATGAACAACCCTGGTCTCACAGGAATCCATTAACTCTGGGCTACGCTGCAGGATGAGAGACGTATAAATATATAAATGCAGAAAAGGCAAATATATGGCCTCTGCATGATGCCCACGTTTAAGGTCAGAGGGAAAAAGCAAACAAGCATCTCCAAGGCTGTTTATAGTTTGAGAAGAGGCTATGTCACATTGGATGTGGAAATCTGACACATTTTCTGAAGTCAATCAATACATGCACGCTTAAGGCCACCAAGATTTACTGCGTAGAAATGGACCTCTGGACACGTGAGGCATGGTAATGGGGGGATAGTGGATCATTTGGCCTGAAGCAAATGGCACCTTTTGGTTTTGCAGACCCCCTGCATTTGAGTCGTATCTTAAGTATCATAACTTATGGCCTGTAATAATGCACATACCTAGGTTTATATATATATATATATATATATATATATATATATATATATATATATATATATACACAGCTCAGAGCTATAGACAGAGACGTATGATTCAGGGCAAGTCGAATTTGTGGTGGGCACAGCTGCTCCTGCAGGGTGATTCAGGGGCAAATATGTGCAGGGCAAAGCTGATGGTAGCTCTCGCTCTCCAACACCGTAACCCCCCCCCCCCCACCCCCCCCGCAGAAATGTGTAGTAATTGAAACACTTTGGCAGCTACAGTGGCTGCCTGTGAGGGGGAGGCTATTACAATGAGCCCTTGATTCATCCTGTGGGTTGAGGTGACAGGTTTGTAGGCAATCCTGTTCAGTCAAGATCATCCCTCTTAAAAAAATGCCATGGAAAGCCACCATAATTGCATCTGCTCAAGGAAACCCTGTTAGATGGTAACAACTCGATCTGAAGTCTCTGAAGTAGGCCTACCTGGCTCCGTTGGGTGTCGACGGGAGAATGATGAATGGTTTAAAGACAGAGAAGGGTAAAGGAGGAAAATGTGAGAATGACACACTTTTTTTATTCAGCCGAGCAGAAAAGAAAACCTTGCCTGAATGGTCCCCAGATGCAGAGCAATCAAAGGAGTAATGGCTGTGTAAACAATCAGATGTCACCAAGCTATCGCTTACACACCTGACAGGATGTCACAGAACCAGCCACAACCTTCCTCTGAGGTAACCCCATTCCCAGAGCTACTCCCTTCAGTCCCTGCAGACCTTCAGTGCTGAACTCTTAGGAACCACGGCTATCACCCAAACAAGCTAACCAGCATATTGTACCGATAATGAGCATCCATGCAGTTTTTCGTTGCAAGTATGTCTTATCCTGTTCTCTTAAACAAAGGACTATAGGACAAGGTTGTTGTTTTTGTGTTTAAATCTGAACCCTCATTTCCACAGCAGTGTAGAAGCCTGAATATTCTGTAGGCTGTATTTGGCTTTTCAATGACCATTTTTCAGAGCAGAGCAGATACCATAATTATTATCAATCAATTAAATGAAATGACCACATTGAAATTGCCTCACAGATAGGAATGGGCTGAAAACATAAACGGGGAGTGAAAATTGCACCCTGGTACACACAACTGTTATTTCACAGCTGAGCCTCTTCAAGTCTATCTTTGAAAATTGTGGCCCCATCTTTTTAATTCTTCAGCATGTATGCCCTGTCACTTGTAACTCTTCCATCAAATATAGATTAAATACCCTTGAGACAGCAGTACACTTTCAAATGAAAAAGACATTTTCGGTAATAATTTCTCCCCTTCCTTTCGATAATCCTGTGGCAAAGGGCAGATGAGAAGTTGCATTTCCTGTGATAGACATGTCTCAGCTCTCTTCTCTCGGTCCCTAGTACTGTAGATGTGTGCTTGCCACTGCCAATACGTAATGAATATTTAAGATGCCGTATAACCCTCACTAATATGGGGCCAAATGCCTACGTTATATATCGTTAGTATTCAGCTCATTAGGTCGGTTGCAATTTACAACAGTCAATCACAGTGCCAGAGTTATCATCAATATAGTGTTTTTAAGTCCTCATTCAAGCATTTGTGATATCAAACGCTCACTTAGTTGGAGCTCAGAAGCAGTATCATAAAATCAAATTAGACTCTACTGTCTTGGATAGCAGCATCCATATATGACAGACAGTTATTCACCCACCCACAACTGATTCATAGTGAATCTTCATAATTTGAATTTTTAGCTGAAAGTGTCCAATAAAGTAAATGGGGATAAAATAGACTGATTTGATTATAGGGCTCGGCACTGGGGGGACTCACTGCAGGACTCTTCTGGGTGGATGACTCACAAAAGAACGTCAGGACTCAGGACTCTATTAAAAGCGCTTTTCAGACTAATCTCTATCACCGCATTTGTAATGCTTGGCCAGTTACTACGGGTGGTAATTTTGACATGTCTCTGCATATTTAGAAATGAATGGAATTTGCTGACTCAATGTACAGTAATATTGTAAACCCAGGGAAGGTTGTTGGGAGAGTTGACAAATGTTTTGTGGAACATGCGTTTTTATAGAATATGTTCATGAATATGTACATTCAGTCAAATGTGTTTGTGAATTCAACTGTAAATTATATCTAGTGTTTGTCTTTCAGAGACTGGACTACTTTTATCAGAGGGATGGATCCATGGTAATGTGTGATTACTAGCCTAAGGTAAACATGTTTGGCTTGTTGTGCATGGATACCACAAAACCTTAGAGGAAGTGAACAGAAGTGTAATTGGTTTTTACTGTGTGCCTCCAGTGTCAGATAGAACTACACAAGGACAGCTTTGATAAGTCATTCTCATATATCTGTCTCACCCCAAGGCATTTAACAGTGTGTTTTAATTCACATTGCAATGTCACATGTTTCAAATGTATGTTGAGCCTTAATTTTCCATTGAAGGTGTGTTTGCAATAATCTTTTTTCCACTTTATCTTAAAAACAAAGAAACATGTTAAGAATATTGTCCATTGTAATCAACCTTATGCTACTGATGTGGCAGGAGAAGACTAGGTGTGAAGAAGCAGGAGTAATACTACTAATAATACCACTACTAAATCTACTACTACTAATGCTACTACCAACACTACTAATAATACTACTGATAATAAGTTTGATTTGTATAGTGCCTTTGTCATACTCAAGGTCACTTTCCACAAAGCATGCAAAAAATTTAACTCAGATGACAAAAAAGTACACAAGACAAGACAACCAGGCTAAACAGATGTAAGCACAATAAACAGGCAAATCAAGGATTACATCATAGATTGGAAATGTTGAGAAAAGGTGGAGAGTGAGGGAGAGAGACAGAGATTGTGGTATGGTGTTCCATAATTTTGGGGTTAAATCTACATTCAGGGATGGACAGAAGGCCAACAGTAGAAGATCTTAGTGAGAAGGTAGGAGAATTTGGGTGTAGTAGTTCAGTTAAGGGGGTGGAGGTCTGCTGAAATTTGTTGGAAGTTTGAGCTGTATAGGAGGTGAACCGGGTATCTGGTGTAGCTGATGTACTATAGGAGTGATGTGGGCAGGACTTTTTTTTTTTTTTTTACACGATATAGAATTCTGGCAGCAGAGTTTTGAACATACTGGAGTAAGAGGAAGGTTTTTTTGGGGATGCCTGTAAGGAAGGAGAATGTAGTTACTGTAAGGAGGGAGTTACTGTAATCAAGCTGGGAGATAATGAATGCTTGGCTGAGGATTTCAGCATCTTGGTTAGTAATGGTAGACCGTATTTGAGCAAAGTAATGGAGGAGGGAGAAAGACACTGTAAATGGCCTGATGTGTGTTTCAAAGAAGAGGTAGATGTCAGAAAGTACACAGAGGTTGTGATTACATCATCAAAACTGAGTGTGAGACCAGTTTGCTTTTAAATGATGTGTTTAGGGCCATTAAGAAAGAGTTCAGTTTTTGCAGGTTTTAGTTTTGCAAGGTTTGCACTCAACCATTGTTTATGATCATATATAAAGCACAAAAGAGCAGAGGATGGTACTTTAGTACTGATATATATCTAAGTGTCACCGCCATAACAGTGAAATTCAAGGGTTGCCATGGCTGCAAATGATCTGACCTAGGGGTAACATGTAGATAATAAAAAGAATAGGCCCAAGGACTGAGCCTTGAGGCACTCCTTGAGTAACAGGATCAGTTTGTAATCTGTATTCCTTTAACACTGTAGTTTTCCCAGGACAGGCACAGATGGGGTTATTCGGTTAGGGAGGGGACTCTCCTCACTATATCACACATTCCCAAACACTTCCCACTGTTCCAATCCTGGCAACTCATCTGAAAATGTTTTTTATTCTTAAGTGACAAGCAACATTACAGCAATAAACCATATATGGTTTATGGTTTATATATAACCATAAATATATGAATTTGATGTTTAATGTTTAGTCAAAAAAAAAAAAAAACTGTGGACAGCAGTGACCTCTGCCAGATAAATGTATTAATTTATCAATTAATAAAAATCTTTGAAATCAGTTGAAAATCTCTCATTTCTACCTGTTGTCTGTTTCATTTGCACAAGAACAGTTGAAATTGATTCTCAATCAGTGTTGCTTCCTATCTGACCACGAAGTGTGGATGACTTGGAGTTACATTGTGTTGTTTAAGTGTTCCCTTTATTTTTTTTTGCAGTGTATATATGATATATATTCCATATCATGATTTATATAAATACTGTGCAATGTGTCAATAGTTTCTTCTTGTTTCACTTGTCTGGTATTTGTTCCTGTGCTCATTAATGCAATGAACAAAAGCAAACACAAACCACCCTAAATCATACCCAGCAGAATAAATAAACTAGCAAATGTGTGCCTAATTACAGCAACAGCAACTTGCTTCCCTCTGTCTTTCACAGCCCAGCATAATCCACGTGTGAGATTGCTATTCTTTGGCATAATGCTTCTGCAAATTAGCACCTACACAGTACTCTACTTCTCAGGAGCTGTGCCGACGTCACAGCACTGAGATGGCCAATAGTATGTGGAGGCTGTTTCAGAGCTGAACATCTAATGCTCTGAAACCTCCAAGGACATGTTCAAAACAGAAAAAAACTGATAGGAGCAGTGACTTCCTGTGTCACTTCCTGTGTTAAGCGCAAGTGTTCTTTCCACAAATTCTAATTGGTTCTACAACAGTTAAACTAGTATGGATTTCAATTTGCACTTCATCAAATGCATTCCTGCAGAGGTGTTGCTTCAGAGAAGTCTGGGAAGTACAAGCTAAGACAAGCATCCAACACGGCTGTTCCTGTTTACACTACGATGTGTAGATCTGTATCCTGAACAACAAATCTGTCATTGTGTGAAAGCACTCTGTGATGAACCAGTGAAGTCCCACAAAGACATCTGGACACACTGTCACAGATTTGTAATTCCTCAGTTGAATTAAGCGGAGTGAATCAGATTAGCGTTCATTACTAAACAAAGAAATAATACTTGATTGACAACATTAAATTGTACCTCATTTCAACATTATGATTATTTTATTGTCTATTAGAAACATGCCACTGTCTGCTCAAAATGGGAGTGCTTAATCATGCTAAGCATTGCATAATGTCTTGGCCCTGAGCCACGGAAGCACGCCACTATTCAGTGGTAAAGAACTACGAGATGATGGTGACATATCTGGCTGGACTGGAAGCAGCTTTGACCCCGGAGCTTACAGAATATCTAAACGTCTACCCCATTAGTGCTGTCCTGGCCATGAGCTTCAAGAACAGCATCAAATCCTCTGGAGTGCCTCGTCTCTTTCTCACCGCTGCCACCGTGATCTTCTGGGCAAGAGCTTGCCACGCTCCTTGATCTACACCTCCAGATTAGTCCTTGACAAGGGAAGGTTGTTTTTGATGAAGAGCCGTGCTCTGCTGACGGCCTCCTCTCTCATGAAGAATATTTACACTGCTTCCAGTAGAGAGCTGTAAATATATACTTTCGTGGTAAACCACCAGGCCAGCCCGGTCCACGTCGGACCACAAATGTTTCTTGCCTTGACTAAAGCAAGAAAAACGCACACAGTGCTTGGAATGGCATCCAGTATATATGTTTAATGGAAGATTTCCCAAATGAAGTCAGCAGGAGGAATGAAGCTACCATGTTGCAGGACTTCAGCCTCGTTTAATATCCCTGAGAATGGACGATTGTGCCAGTCTGTACTGCTCAGAGATAAATGCAGACTTCTGTTTATGTCTGTGATAAATGCTTTTTAGGTGTTTTCTGACCATGGTCTGCATATTTCCTCTATTGACAAAATGGTGTTAGAAACAGCAGGGTTTATCCCCCAGTCTCCTTGAGCCGGGCATACTTTCTTTGGAGAGTTGCGAGTGCTTACGGACTTGCTGCTTCATGCTTTATAACTAGAGATTGAACAATTACAAAGTCCTGACAGTAATGGCTTAGGAGTCCGCACCTACAGGGAGAACCACTTTCTCCTCCATTACTGTCTGTTCAATGAAATGTCCCACTCTGCTCTTAGACAGTTGTCTGACAAGGACGTTCGGGAGCCAATAGAACGCTGTCCTGATGTCTTGGTTGGGTACAGCTCCGCCCCCACACCCGAGGGACACGCCCACTGCGAGTGCTGTTGTTTATTTAAACAGGTCTACTTCAGTGCGGAGCGGAGCTGGAGATCACTTACGTCCTTTTGCTTGGTGTAATTTTCTGAGTCTGTCAAGATGTGACGAGCATTGTCTTGATTGCACTCCAGCGGTTGTGTGTGTTGTTTACCAGCCATTAATGTTCCTCTCAGTGGCTGTCTTGTATAATAGATAGACCAGGTTATATGCTGTTCAGAATTCTCACTGTATGCTTGAAACAACAACCAAAAACTATACTTGGCAAAAACAGCATTGTCCTCAGAATACATGGGACCTAGAACAATAAATTATTAAACAAAGCAGGCCTTATAGCTTATAGAGGTGCATACAGTGAGCCTATGGTTGTTTCTCTGTAGGCCTGCGTATAGTGTTCTCCCTGCTGGTGGTTTTACGATGCTTTCTCAGTGCTATACTATCCGCCTGTGCTCTGTACCTCACTCAACAGTTCAAAAGGAGAATGAAGTAAATCAAAACACGAACCTTTCTGGAATTTTACGGTAAATCGTTACGTAAGGTTTCATAGGTGACTACGTTTTCGTTTTTTTTCCTCTCCCTGTCATCATGTCTCAAAACTCATCTCTCCGACTCATCTTCCCTGTCAGATCCATTTGTGACTCTGCTATACTATATATTTGCTTCTTTTTATGTGCTTATATCTTTTATCATGTGAAAGATGGTGTCAGCTGCTTAGAGAAATTTTGAATGAGCACAAAATTTCTCATGCATAATGTATATGCAAACATATACTGTCTTACACGCGCACACACACACACACACACACACACACACACACACACACACACACACACACACACACACACATTTCCATAAAATGCAAATGCCTCAGAGACTGTGGTCTCAATTTTTTTTTTTGGAAACCACAAAAAAAGCACAGTTATTTATATATTTATATGTTATTTAATTCATTATTATTATTATTTATGCCATTTCATCCCCCCCCAGTCAAAAAACCCTCCCAGCCCACACTGACTTTGAAGCTACCTCTTCACTGTGGCTCACTTTGGCTTACTGACGGCAGTGGTCTGCTTCTGCCACCACTTTGGCCTTCTGGTCCAGGTCCAGTTGGCTCTGCTGTCTGGATGCTCGCTGACCCCAGGCTGTGGTTCACTTTTTTAATTCCAGGCACGGACGGTCTGAGGCCGGTGTGTCCCGAAGCTCCACCAGACCGATTGTCCCGCAAAAGCCCCACAGCCAGGTTCACCAGGCCCGTGATGTCCTCCTCGCACCAAATGTACTGATGGTCAGACACTTCCAACCGGCTCTTACTGGTTTTCTCTGCACATTTGGTAGGATGAATGAACAAATATATGAATATTTAGACCAATGATGGATGTAATTTCTGCTCAAGGTATAAGGAAAAGCATCACAAATGCAGTTCATTATTGTTTTCTCATTGAGTAGCGTAGTCTCCGTAAGGCTTGCTCTAACTTACAGTTCAGGAGAATGTGTTTACATATACAACATTATCAATATTATCAATGCTCCAAGTCTTTTCTGTTCTATTTCATTCGTCAGTTAATTTAACACGTGCTGAAAAATGTATCCGCTCAAGTGCAATTTATGGGACTAAATGGCTCGGCATAGAGCACCTTTGATTCTTAGCACGTACAAACGTAAAGAGCAGTCTAAACTTCTCCTATTGGTTGCTGTTGAAAAGAGCATGGATGGAGAATTTGGCCCCACCGAAGTGTAGCTCTGCTGGTGTCGCGTCGAGGACCTCCTGCCTTGCCGTGCTGCTAAGCTCCTCATCGGACCCTCCAGCACCAGGCATGGACACTCCAGACCCGCGCCGGCCCTGTCAGAGCTTCAATTATCAGCCCGCCCAGCCAACGTGCTTGGCCTGCCTTTCTGCCCATCTAGTCGGGCCTCCTGGGGCTGTGGAGGATTCCTTTTGTGAAGCAGATGGGCAGGTTAATACCGCGTTGGGCTGTTCAGCAAAGCTTCCAAACAGCCTTATCGCTGCCGGGCAACCCCCCAGGGTGGAGGGGACAGTGCAGATGACGATGTGGGGCAGGATGGGTGGAGGAGAACAGGAGCAGAGGGGTTCGGCCCTGTAGTGCGACGTTATCGAGGCACCTGCAGCCACACACATAACCCCACCTACCCGCACCGTCCTCAACGCTTGCCCAAAAGCCCAGGTAAGAGCTTTGGTTTGGCAAGGCCTTCCAAACCTCTGGTGTCATCTGCAATGCTGGGAACGAACATCGTGAATCATTGTCGCCAGTCATTGAGCTGATAAATGGGGAAACAAAGCGTGGGTTTTGTCGCGCCGCAGTGGGGCTGGTGTGAGCGTCTGTGGTGGGGCTGGTGCTTCTGCGGTGGGGCTGGTGTGAGCGTCTGTGGTGGGGCTGGTGCGTCTGTGGTGGGGCTGGTGCGTCTGCGGTGGGGTTGGTGCTTCTGCGGTGGGGCTGGTGTGAGCGTCTGCGGTCGGGCTGGTGTGAGCATCTGCGGTGGGGTTGGTGCGTCTGCGGTGGGGCTGGTGTGAGCGTCTGCGGTGGGGTTGGTGCGTCTGCGGTGGGGTTGGTGCGTCTGCCGTGGGGCTGGTGCGTCTGCGGAGGGGCTGGCACATCTGCGGGGGGGCTGACGTAAGCGTCTGCATTTGCGGTGGGGCTGATGTGAGTGTCTGCTTCTGCGGTGGCTGCGTTAAGGTCCTTTGAGTGCGGGACTGCAGTAATCTGCTCAGGTCCCTGTCAGGATGAAAGGCACGACCATGTTGCGTTGTTTCAAAACTCAACAATGGCGACTAAAGCAGGAAGCTGCTCCGTTCATTCTGTGTTATTGCCGATGTCCTTCAAATAGGTTTTACAGCTTTTGAATGTGTCCCAGCCTTCAGGAGTTTGATGCTTTAATATTGCTGCATCTTAATTAAATACGCTTTCATGTGGAAGTATCGTAGCATTGGGCCAGCAAGGATGCATCATGCCGGCTCTCATTTCAAGTGCTCTTTGAAACAGCTAACAAGTCCTTTACAAAACAAAGCTCAACCCGGACTGGCATCTAATCTCCTCCCAAAACAACCAAAGCCAAAATAATTCCTGCCGCTACAGAATTGGTTATTTCAGGTTTCGCCTGGGAATTTTGTTCACCTGAGTTTTAAACATGAAGTCAGGCTACTGTAAAGGAGAGAAACGATTTAATCAGGCCACTGTAGTTGTCATTAACATTCACATATCCATGGCCTTGCTTGCAGATAAAGAACAAAATGCTAAAAAGCTGACATGCACTTTCGTTCAAACGTTAATAACTCTTTTTAAGCCTGCAATTACTGTACATCTGGCCAGACCCAAGGAAGCTAAACCACTCAAAAGGTTCTGGCACTTTTATAACAAACGGGTACAAGTTACAACCTTCTTTGGCTGACGGTGCAGATAGAAATACCAGGTTGTAGAAACTCTAATTCAGGACAGCTGATTCAGTATAGCTTGATACATCTCCTGAAGTGCTTAAAGTTGACAGATGCGTGTTCATATCAAGGAAGATGATTCATTTTTTTTGATAGCAGCAATCTGCAAAATGCTCTCTGAGACAGTGGGGGTAAACACCTCTTACGCAACAGACACAGTGCTGGGCCTTTGACTGCTACCTCACCAAACACAAATAATCCCAAGACTGATGCGCTCTCTGAGAATTGTAGCTTGGTTATGCATTGATTTTTGTATTGATCTGAGATAAAACACATATATAATGCAGATCTTTCCATGTGAATTACTAATGTTCCATCAGTAAAAGACTATTATTTTGTATTACTTAGAACTGAAAAGATTACACCAGTGCATAAGGCCAGAGACCCATGTGTCACCATTGCAAATTTATGTAATGCTTTTTTAATACTTGGTATTGGTGTTTTGTTATGTGATTTATACTCCACCCAGTACATAACAGGCATTCATATATTTTAGTGCATTTCGAGATTTGTATGTGACAGTTTAAAGCCGCACAGAAATCTATAGATTAAGGCTGCTACTGGAAATTTTTGATTCATGTCACATAGTTATGGTTAATTAACATTTTTATGCGTTTATGGAGATGGACTTGGACAAGATAACAATAACCAATAATATATATTTTTATATATATATCACCCCCACAGGCTGATTAATGTTCAGTTGTTCTTATTAGTAATTGGCAAATCTGTTTATTATTGATTAACATAAATCTTATCTATCCTTTCATTCAGTTGTTTGGATAAAAGGCTGTTGTGTATTTAAATGAATGACACAATGATCCTGAAAATTCTCACCGAGAAACATTTTACACCGTTCACACAGGCGCACTACTGTTATCCTGCCATCATTGCTAATGTCATCTAGTCCCAAGGCTCAACCTCATCTTCAAAGGCTTCATTGTTTGGCTTCACTTTCCATATGTTTTGTGTCATTAACACTGACTACAGTGTCCCGGGCCTCAGACAAATATGGATGCAGCTCTAGTCATACTATTAAGAATATGGATGCTAGACTTCTGACACTTTCCTTCTTTTCACCCATAGTTACAAACGTGCAGCAGTGCAATGAAAATAAATGACAGTCTCAGCTTGGCATTCGATGCACGTCTCCCAGAACACTGCCAGGCCGTGAGAGTGTAGCCCGTTTCTATTAACGTCTGAAGAGACAGAGGTCAGGAGACCACTGATACTGCAGAGCAGTGTAAAACTTTCAAAGATAGTCCTTAGAAAATAAAATTCACACTGAACAGCTTTATTGCGAAAAACAAAAACACATTGTAGCCAGCATGATATAGATCGTGTAAAAAAAAAAATAATAATAAAATAATAATAATAATAATAATAATAATAATAATAATAATAATAATAATAATAATAATAATAAACAAATGTTCATGTTCACCCATGCAAAAAATGTGATCTTACGGTGTGTCTGGATATAAAAAAGACTCTGGATGTACAGTAATTGAGAATGCAGAACAAAGCTATTTTGTCCAAGTAAACGCATTAAATAGTTAAGTTAAATAGCTAGCGAGCGTAGCAAACACATCGTAAAAACACACAAACAAGAACCGACCACGAGACGGGAATAAGAGGAATATATAGCTACATGTTTAGGAGTGAGAAGGAAACTGGGAACAGGTGAGGCTGGGCACTCGTTACTGGGTAACAAGGAGGGCGTGGCCACATGAGGAAAACAGGAAGTAAACAGAGAGCACATGGACAGGCGAAAAAACAACCGCCACACATGGATATCGTCAGGTGGATAAGGGGTTCGAGGAGAGGATGGTGAGAACCTATTTCTTATGTATTTTTGCACACTGAATGCAAATATGTTATCGCTGTCACTCATAGTGTTCGTTACAGTGTACTCTCATTTATTATGTGTAGCGTGAAAACGTACCAAGAAAAGGGGAATCTGCTTTATGTTGGTTGGACACTGAAGATAGATGTTCCTGAGGGTACGGAGCATACAACATACATTTTAGAGGCTTGTACATTATGTATAATAACATTATGTGTAATCAAGAATAATGAATTGTATTCATTACTTGGTTTATCACTTAAAAACATGCCTGATACAAAAATAAACGATTCTCAATTTAGTATAAAAAGTATGTTCCACGTTTCTAGGACAAAAAACCTTATCTTATGAATCTTACCCAGAATCCCCCATAAGTCAGAGATGAAAAGTTGATTGTTAGTGTGTAAACAGGAACGTGAGGATTAGTTTGTGATCATGGACATGGACTGTAAATATCATACACATTACAAATAAATAAATAAAATCAAATGAAAGTATACAGTTTGATTTGTTTTGTATTAGTTTTTTTGTTTATAGGCTTTTTTGAGAGAAAATCAAAACCTACAGGAGTAGAGACAACTGTCAACAGACATTTTCCTTTCTTCCAAAGTCTTACTATACCATCAGTACTGAAAAACTCCAAATGTGACTTATTTTAAACCTGAATACAAGCTCCAATATATGTTTTTTTAGAGGAGGTTTTCATTTTTAGCACATCTGTCTCCACGAGGCTAACAATACACCACAGCCGATTAGGATGTTTTTAGCTATGGATTGCAGAGTGTGCTAGTTTCAAAATTGTTTCTGTGTGGGCTTGACCAAATGATGGGGCAAACATGGCTTAAACACTGTGCTAAGCCAGACCCTGAGTCCTAACTCCTAGACGTTAAGCTGACAACCTAACGAATGGCCATCATCCACACTCCTGGTCTGACACAACTTTGTTTGCTTTAAATCTCCTTACAGAGTCCGAAGCCTAGTCCTTTGAGAGGCCGATGGAGAGAATTTAAATTACACACAAATCAGGCGTAATTCCGACTTCTCTGAACGCTCCTAAGTGTCCACATCCAATTTCCGCCATAATTTTATCAGCAAGGGTGAAGCAAACGGTGACCTGAAAGAGCTAATATCTACAAGACCAGGCGTTCATCCAGGCCAGCCAAGGAAGACAGGATAATGTATTCCACTGCTACATATACAGAATAAACTGTCATACACTAATCCAAAATTCCTGGGTCAGGCAAATTATTCTAATTACAAATACGGGCTGAAGAAAAAAGAGGAGCAGAGGTCAGAAACTCAATCAAACTGCAATTAAAACAGAATGCAGCTTGCAAAATAACGCCATGACCAGTCGGTGTTTTTGCACGGATTTTAGTAAGGATCAGTCTGGTATGCATGTTCTAGTGAGACAATGGTACAATACATTCAGTCTATTCTTTTATCTGTACATATGGATTCAAACCACGCCAATATTTCGCTGGAGGATTATTCTGCAACATAGCTACAAGAAGCTATGTGTTCTAACATTCATGAAGAGCACTCTGTCTGGGGCAGCGGATCTGTGTGGCTACGAATTCTGAATCAAAGGATTCTGCGGCTTTTCCATCATGGTTAAAGTGTTGGTGAAAGCTGATCCGAATTTAACAGTGAATTGTTATTTGTTTGTTATCTTGTAATTCTGTGAGCATAATTTTCAGTTGGAGTGAATTCTCTGAAATCAAATACATTAAAAAGAGCATTTGACTTTTATCTTGTAAATGTACTTACTTAAGATAATTATCCAGTGACTTTTTCGCTGAGGGGCTATAATTGCTATCTGATAAATTCTCTGCTGGATCCTAAGAGCAAACTTGAAGGCATCAATAAATAGAAGGCATGAGTTCTCTTGACCTTCTCTGGCCTGATTAATGTGCTCTGAGAGGGAGCAGATCACGAATAGGGAGCCGTCCCTCCTCCCAGACAAGCAACGCCAGTCTGGGCAGCGTGAGGCTAAAGTGCATGGCCTTTCATGATAAAAAGAGGTGGGAGAAATATTTTTGACGTGGCTACTGCATACTGTTAAAAGTATGTACCTGCTTGGGTCAGGATGGATTTACGATAAATGTGGACTTTTTTATTATAAATTTAGGATTTTAAGTAAACTAGAGCTTTTTGAGGCATTTTGAACATCTGCGAACACATACCCGAGTGAACGTTCAACAGAATTTGGAAACACATGTTGCACTTTTCATTTTTCCATTTATTGTTCTCTTCATTTTCTAAATATATGCGCTGACCCCAAAGTCCTGATCCCAACAGGCGTCCTGTCAAGCATTATCGCGAGCAGCATTATCTCATCCGGGTGGCACTCCTGCCGAATCCCAGCAGTCATTTGCGCCATCTAAATGAACTGTCATTCCCTTGTCATATTTAAGTAACACTGATCCCCATCCATTAATCTGCTTAGCCCCATATCCCGAAGGACAGACAGATAAAGCGAATCTTTTCAGCTGCAGTCATATTCATAATGACTTCCTGGATTTCCAAGCATTTGTTAGAGGTTGTTTGACCAGTATTTCACATCAACAACAGTGTACTGATTCTTGACTGACATGTAATTCCTCGAAATGGCACACATTTTCAAGAAAGTGGTTTAAGATGTAGTATATGAATTTTGCTTAACGTTTTAGGAAGTGTGGTTGGAATTTGCTTAATGCTCTGAGAAACTGTGTGCTAGTGAAGATACTGCCAGCTTCAAGTTTACTTTAATTGAATAATTACACTGTGGGCTGAAGGCTTTTGGGTCATTAGAATATGGGTTTCACAGATAAACATGTGTTGCTTGCTGGTGACAAATGTCACTGCTTTGCATGCAGGCCGATCTGAAACTTTTTAGAATGCTCGCATTTTCAGGACGTAAACTCAAGTTACTTGAGATTTACCTAAGGAATATTCTTCTTCTGTCTCTGTCTTCCACAACTGCGCAAGTCATTTATCAATTTTCCTACTTTCATTTTTATAGCCACGATGTGTCTTCACAATCTTTTCTTTGCAAATGTTTTATTTGTTTATTTATTTATTTTATCTGTTCCAGTCTGATTGATGCACTCGTGTCGATGGCAGCCTGAAAAATGCCTCCATCAAGAACGCGGTTCACTTTGGCTCTAGCTGTTGATGCGTTGCTCGCTTAGGTAGTCTCTCTGTCCGTCTCACACACGTGCGGCTGTCACCTCGCCGCAGCCCACGCGCTGTGACGCCTTTGTAAATCACATTCCTGCATATGCACGAGGACGCAGGCTGACTCTGTTCTGCGTACGCACCGCTCTGCGTCTCAGTTCTCCCTGCAGCGGTCTTCTCTGTGATCCACACGCGTTTGGTATCCTTACGCTTCTCATACAAGGGACGTATGATCAAACAAGGCTGCTGCATTATCGGGGAGACCAGCTGAGGAACGGTCTCTGTAATCTGGATGGGTCACATTATAAACATTTATTGTTTGATATCATTATTGTCTGTGACTTCACTTCAGTGTCTCTTTGATGTCCCTACAAGCCCAGAGGCCTGAGAGACAATCCAGCTTCAAGTAGCAGGGTGCAGCCTGCAGGAGGGGGATCAATGTAGACAGAGAAACACAAGCAAATGGCACAGATCTGTAGGAGCATCTCTGAGGAATATGGATTGGACAGCACCAAGTCCCAGTGGGAGGAGCCACCACACAGAGTCAGCGAAAAACAAACAAACAAAGATCCTTTGGGATGCAGCCAGATATACAAGTAATAGCAACCCAAACAGACATAGTGATAATAGATAAGACATGGGATACAGCAATGGTAATATATGTGGGAGTCCCAAGTGCTTGAAATATGCAAATGATGGAAAACGAGAAGTTGCAGAAATTCCAAGGACCGCAAGAAGAAATGGACAGAATAGGGCAGTCAGACAGCATAGTTGTCCAGGTGGTGATAGGGGCATTTGGGCTCCTGACCTCTAAGCTGGAGGAGTGGCTATGAAAGATTACAGGACAAAAAGGACACCATCAATCTCAGTCCAGAAGAGTGTAACTCTATGAACAGCAGAAATACTGTCTAACACCCTTGTACGATTGTGCAGGAAGACATCAAAACGAAGTAACATCAGTATAAATGCACAACAAACCCACAAAGCATACAAGATATTATATGCTGCTTATCTAAGCAGGAAGTGTTTATTTTTATGTAAAACCTTAACATAATATAACATATAACTGATCCCTACTACAATAAAAGTAACATGAAAGTAGTACTGAGCTGAACATATTCTATTAGGCTCAAATCCAAACTCAATAATTTATAACTTTCCAGATGTCAGATGTGTCACACAGGCAAAACAAGAATGGAACGTAGTCACAACAAGCACATAACAAAACATAACAAAGCAAAACTAAGAACTAATATGAATCATTAATCACGAATCACTAATCTGAATCACAGAAGCCAAATGCAGAATTTTCAAAGCAAGAGCACAGAGGACATTACAAGTATCGAAGTGAAATCTCAGATATGATTACAAACAAAACTATTGACAAATATGACAGGAAGGCGAGAGGCATACACACAACACCCAATCAAATGTAAGAAGACACAGGTGAGCAATGTGAAGTGCAGAGATATACAAACATGAAGCTGAAGTAGAGACAGAAACAACTAAAACAAACAAAAAACACATGGCACATCGCGAACATGGCACTTTAAAAGTCATTTGTTTAAAAAATAAGTAGTGAAAATAAAAATAAACAAAAAGCAATAATAATAAAAAAGGACTTCCTGTCTGGCTCTTGCAGTGGTGCTGCGGAATTATGCACCACACCACTGGTTAAGACTTAAATACATTCACCCACTTACAAAATTAACAGAGCAGAAGCCCAAAGCCCCACTAATATATACCCTCACCCTGTGAAGGAGGTTGAGAATAATTTACACACACACACACACACACGCACACACACACACATATATACACACACACACACACACACACACACACACACACACACACACACACACACACACACACACACACACACACAACTACTGCACACCTTATCAACTTATCGGTGCAGTATCCAAGGGGTGTGTTGAGGAATGGTAATTAGTAGCAGCAGACAGTGAGTGCATCAGTGCCACAGTTTCTGTAGGATTAGGTGAATTCACAGCCTGGATCATCCATGTCTTAATTTAGATTAGGGTTCAAGTCCTCATCTCTATGTCAGGTTTAATCTAACGCTGAGGATTAAAAGCTTCTTCTGTTGTGAAGGAGATGTCACGCCTGTGTGGATCTCTGCTTGCACTCCAACTATTTCATTTTTGCACCCTCTAGCTCTTCCCCAAATATTCAACAGCAAACACGGGCTTGGAATTCAATCTAGCAGTTCAAACAGTGCAGCACTAAAAGACTGATTTCAATGAAAACTGTTTACACAGAGTCATACAGCATGGGGCGTAAAGTGATGAAGGTTGTGATTTCAAACCTTAACTCTATATTTACCTACTCTGTTATATTTTGTTCATCTGACTATTATGCCATTGCATGTATAACCATGTAATTAATCCCTTTATTTCTTTTCAATTGAATGATAATTGCCATAAAGTACTTTGTAAAATATAGTTCCGCTCTTTTTGTGAGTTGAAATATAAAACAGACACAATTATTTATTAATTATTTCACATTAGAGTCTAACCCAGAGAAACGGATGGTGTTCCTGTGCAACTCATCTATGCTAAAACCTTTGCCACTTGATTGATTACTGCCAGAGATTTTCATTTAATTAATACGTTAATGAGTTACTGAATATATTCAGACAAGGAAATAACAGTATTTGGACAAAGACCAACTTTAATAGCAATATGACCTTTACATGTATTTTATAATGACTGGAAATAATGGTTAGACTATTTTTTAATACACAGTGCTTTTTGTAAAAGTCTTAGGTCATTTGTTCAGAATCAGTTGAGTGGGATTTCGTACTGCCCAGTCTAAGTCATTAGGAGGCTGAATATTTTGCAAGCCAAACTGATTTTAATGACGCACTAACCTGGAAGTAGAGGTTGAGTTTGACATGATCAGCAGGTGTGATAAGGAAACACGTATCAGGAAAGTACTGTCCCCATATACCATGGGACATGATGCGTTATTTATTACAGCTGTTCACTATAAGTAAGAATTAATATTTACATAATTATGATATGGCTAATTATTTTAACTATTTCAAATGATATGAATCTACATGCATAATGGCATGCCAACTCTGATTAATAGTCACAACAGAGTTATTTTTCCTTACAAAATAAATATACAAAATATTTAAATCAGTCGGAGGTACTAATTGGGAGCTATGTTTTATTGGTCCAGTGCTCCTGCTGTGAGGACCTGGACGTGTCTTTATGGGCTTGAGGGTGCATTTGCCATAGGAGCAGGTCTAAGAATGCGGTTGCACAAGCGCTGTTTTAGGGCATGATGGATTAAAATGTAGCGTTGCACCGGCGTATCCTAAACGTCACACCCCCGCTGTGCTGCTCTATCCACCTTGTAGCTGACACATTTATTTGTGTCCACCAAATACATAAATGCTACAATATATTTTTTTATGCGGCTTTAGGCGGCTTTAATGCCCCAGCGCAGCCATGAAATTAGAGTCCAGAATCTAATCTTAATTCGCAATATCTCAAAAACAACAACTCACAGACACAGGCATCAGCTTATGACTGCAGTTTTCCTGGGCAGGTTTGCCCACAATGGGTGATGTGAGCTAGCTGTTAAACGTATTTCAGGTGTAAATATATCTGTGGTGGACATGGTGTAAACGGTCACTTATTTGGCTCTATGTAGTGGAGTTGGTGGTAGGTTGAGAGGGAGAATCACATACCAGGTCTGGAGGTCCATTTTATGTGGTGGGTATTCTGTTGTTTCTTGTCAAGCCTTGACAAAGTTGGGAAGTGTTTAGCAACAAATGCACTTTGCATGATTGCAAGTAAGTCCATAGAACACACCTGACCAACGCGCCCCCCCCCCCCCCCCACCCCCCCCAAGCGGCCTAGAATTTGTGACCCAGCAATATCACTCATGGCTGCAGGGCGGGACGAATGGCCTCTGTGGCCCCGCTGGGACGGGACCGTGACTGAGTCACTCTCCGCTGGTGAGTCCCTCTCCCTGATGGCCACATGGCTTTGTGACCGAGTCGAGCACATTTTGCCCCGAGCGTGATGAGATTCATGACAGCGCTCTGTGGCCGGCAGCTCTGCACTGTGCAGTGGTGGAGTGTAAACCCCACAGTAGTAAGTGCTACAGGCCTGTGGCATGCTGCAGGGAGTCTTCCTGCACTAGAGGAAGGTCTGCTACCCCGCCATACGCTCATGAAAAAAGTGGGAGAAATATTAGCTCATCTTAACAAATTTGGGCTTAGCTGGGTCTTTTAGATTGTGTTCTTCCAACCTCTGTGCACATGCATATATATATATATATATATATATATATATATATATATATATATATATATATATATATATATATATATATAGTTTATATATGGCATATCTAGAAACAAAATGCTCCTTTAATAAATAAATAATTTGTATTTTGTATTTTTTTTGTATTTGCCAATGTATATTAGAAGAGTATAAGAGTATGGGTTAGTGGGTACATGCGCTGAATAATGAGGTATTATAATGAACAGTATACTCAGCTCTGCTGTTTGTAGTCTGTTCAAGTTGCAGAACCGTAGAACAGTAGGAATGACACTTGTGAGAAGTATATGTTTTGATTAGAAAACTGGAAGACACCTCTTACTGTGAGTGGGAAAGAGAAAAACTCCCACAGCAATGGCTGTAAAATGAATTCACATTATATAGAAATTGTCAGGAGCTGTTTCTGAGTGCCACTTGGACCCTAAGATCCATCTTCCTCTAAAATGCAGGCTTGTGCAGTCTCAGTGTTTCCCCTTTAAATGGATTGCTGACGGATGGCTGTGTGCACGCATTCATACTACAGTTGTGGTGAAAAAAACCTCAACTGTTTAAAAATGTCGTATTGTGTGATCCCAGAAGGACAGAGATAAGAAAAATTATTTGTAGTTCCGAATGGGACGGCCAGACAGCAGGTTTCCTGTTACGCAGAAGAAAGTCTGAGATTGTTCTGAAATGTTCTAGTGCATCCAAATCCAACTGTTGACCGTACGCAGGTAGTGTTATTATGGTAGCTGTGTAACACACTTTCAGCTTATTCTCTCACATCTCTACTATTCAAACCCTCGTTAGACCCAACTGATGGGCCTCCCCTTTTCTTTGAGGGATATTTGAACAGAGGTGGGTAGAGTATTCAACAATTTTACTCAAGTAAAAGTACTGTTACTTGAACCAAATGTTACTCAAGTAAAAGTATGCATCCAAAATGCATCCAAAAATTTACTTGAGTAAAAGTAAAAAAGTACTTTGATAAAAAGCTACTCAAGTAGTGAGTAAATGCATGAGTACTGTCTCATGTCAATAAATTACATCATGGGAAATTGAATTACTGGAAACAATGACTTTTAATGATGATAAAAATAATTTATTATAAATAAATATACTATATAAAATGTATTTATTATAAATAATTTGTATTTTTGTTTGTTCCTGTCACTTTAATGTGTTCCACAAAGGCACTAACTGATGAGACTGTCAGCCAATACGTGTAGCTACAACTTGACGCCAACTGAATCAATTTGTACCAAACTTTGGTTCAACTAAATCATCATATATTGCTAGTGTGTACACTCAGAGTGTGAATTGGTTTTTAGTATTGCACTGCGTTACATTTAATAATTACATCATACAAACGTATACCAGCGATATAGCATTAGACAAAATTATACATACGGCAAACTTATCGCATCGTGTTTACTCAAATTTGATGTTGAGTTCTTGTAGGCTGAAATGTCCACTTTTACACGTTTGTAATGTGAGCATTGGCTGTATGAGGTCAGGTTCGGGAGGTTTTTCTGTCACTTTCTTGCTACCGGTGGGGAAAGTTTGCTTATGTGATCACGTGACTGACCGGCTTCATTTGATTGGTCAGTCATACTCAGGTGACGAGACGTTGGTCAGTCTTCTCACTGAAAAGACGAATTATTTACAAAACGAAAGTAACGGTAGCGCGCGGCGCAAATCCGATTGTAACGGAGTAAAAGTCGCGTTTTTCTCAGCACATATTTACTCAAGTAAAAGTAGAAGTCGTTCATATTAAAACTACTCTCACAAGTACATTTTTGTTCAAAAAGCTACTTGAGTAAATGTAACGGAGTAATTGTAACGCGTTCCTACCTACCTCTGTATTTGAATAACTCATTAACGTCAGATTGAAGTCAGCCTTTTGTCCATCTCTGTGGTGATGGTGGTGGTGGTGGTGGTGGTGGCGGAGGCCGTGTGTGCATGAGAGGTGATGGTGTGTTAAGACAGGAAGTCAGGAGACTGATGCTGATTTCCATCATGGCTGGCCATTACTCTCCAACCAGCAGGTTTAATGGGGTGCGCAGGGTTCCTACACGACGTCCTCCTTCAACCCGATGACCTTCTCCCCCAGACAGATCGGACAAGACAAATGCCCTGCGTCTGCTCGCATGTCGGATGGGGTCTGCTGGGTGCCCAGGGGCCTGAGGAACACACAGGAGCGTGTGTGGGGTCACGCCGCTTAGAGGTCACCTGCTTGCCCCCTCCATAGGCCCACCACACCCCCACACCAACACCTACCCTCCCGCATACCCCCCTCCCCCGCAGCCCCCTCCCCCGGTGCTCGGGATACAGCTCCACCGCTTACCGGAAGTGACCTTGGGAGGGAGAATAATGAACGTTACTTCGCGTGAGCCACTGGCGAGCTTCCATATTTGACGGCTTGATGTCTCCATAGATAACTGTTTCAGATGACTCGACCGCCTGTTGTGTAATGCCGTCCTTGAGTTGAGACGTAACAATTTGAGCACGCGCGGTTTGACAAACTCGACTGTTATCTATGGCAAAATTCACCAAATGCTCTGCTCACTGACATTTTGCTGGTGCTGTAGTGAAGCTGTTTATACTGATGTTTTGCCACTTCATGAATTATGCAAAAGACAAAGCTTGTGAATTTAAATGCAGACACTGAGGAACTGAAACGTATTTAATTTGTTTTAATGGAAAATGAATGGACCTTTATTACAAGCTAAAACATAATTCAATGTAATGCTGTCTTATGGTCATTTAAGTTATTGGAGCAAACAGCACGTTGTCCTTGAACTGTAGATGAAAAGTAATATGATCATATAGTGTGTAAGTGTGAGCACTTTACTACTATTGCTCAACATTCCTGCTTCTCATTGCCTACTGTCTCTTGTAGATTATAGTTAACTGCTAAGCATAAACGTTCAGCGCTACACCACTGTTTTAGAAACACGGTCCTCATATTTTCATTTAGCCGTTAATGAAGTGTCACTTCTTTTCTCATGTAGCTTGTGAAACTGTGTGAATTAATGCCTTTTATTACCACTAACCTGTCCTAAATTATTGTGATGGTAAGGTCATGTAGAATTCTTGTTCTGCTCTTCGCCTAGAGTCTTCCTCCCTCACAGCAGCGCGTGGTGGTACATTCACACCAGAGAATTAACCAGAGAATATGCACCACACATGATGATGCGCTAGTCACTGTTTCTATTCTAGGGCAGCACTAGCAGTGCCCTTCCTCTGCAGAGCAAGGAAGTGACATCACTGAGAATGTCACGGAGTGCAAGCGTTGTCATAACAGTGAACGTTGACTGTGTTGGTCCAGTATTGCTGAACATGGGCCAGGTGTGCTCATGTTAAGGGTCTTTATAACTTACTGTTATTTTTATTCATTTAAAATTGATAACATTTGCATTGCTTACTTAAATTATGCATTTTTCCCTGAGACTTTTGCTATCCACGGGCCCTGCATTAAAGGGAATGTAAATGAATAATAATAATCTAAAAAGTGCTTCCATTTGCTGTTTGTACAATTCATTGGTGTTGGATGAAAACCTCATATCTCCAGAACAGTAACTTCACAGGAAAATGCTCTGAATGTAGCGTGCATTTGCAGGACGTTTAGCAAACCGGAAGGTTTATTTTTCAAGAGACTGCGGTAGCACTGAACCTGTTTTATAGGCATTTACAGAGATACAGGTATTGGGTGGAGATGCAAGTTTTTTTAACCGTTTCATGTAGACCAAGCTTTGCGATCTCTGCTCTCCTGCAGTGTCCTTCCTCTTTTGCATCTGCTTCACAAGCCTTTAATCCAAGTTTGTTTTCAGCAGCCATTGATTTAAAAACATCTATGGCTGGTTTTAAAGACACATAGTCGTTTTGCACAAAATTGCAGTACCAACAGTGATTTTACAGCCAGTGGATATACAGGCTTTTTCCAAGTAATTTCAGACATTTCTGTGAGTCTATTTGTTGTGAAATCACACAGTGTAAAACCTGTGGCAGCTGGCAGTTTCAAATGACACAAAAAATGGAAATATGAAAATTGAATGTCTTGTGATACTCCCAAGAAGAAGGTTTATTTAAAAGAGTAAACAAACGAACAGACCAATAAAAAAGGTTCAGATGCTTATGCATTTGGAAAAACTGCTTTTATACTTCATACGTGTTAATGATTCAAGCCCTTATACTGTGTGGTGGATTTTCTCACATGGGTCCTATTTGCGCTTTGCAGGAAAATTACCACACTAATTAGTTCCCATTGCTTAAAATGCCAGAGGAAATGACATCAGAGAGATTATCAGCTGGCGTAGAACATGCTTTGCCTCATGAAATCATAGCCACAATGCATTCAGATGATCTGTATTCATTTCAATCACGTTCACCTAAAGCATATTCTCTGGAATATTACCACCATTACTGTGGTCTGCTAATGAACTAATCCTGCAGCCTGGTCTTTTTAAAGAGGATGAGACATTTTGTCTGACAATAATATCATAAAATGGCCATCTGCTTAGAGCCAATTTCACCTAATGACACCCATATATGTAGCTTTTACAGACAGTTAATCATGAGCAGTATAGACAACTTTTTTGTATTTCTACATGGAATTAGTGAATGAATAAATAAATGGATGATTACATTAATTGTATTTTGTACAAAAAATATTTTGCTAGTTTTTGTGTATACAATAATGATTGAAGGCAATGTGTTCATTACGCTTCCTGCTCTCTTTCTTGCTTTTTGTGCAGTCAGAATCTACAGCCACAACCTGAGCAGCGTCTGGGTCTCTAGACCAACAGTAGAACCACATTCTCTCATGTCCTGACAAATCAGAGGCCTCTAAGTTGCATCAATTACAAACTGGATACTAGGACGTCTCTGTCGAGCAAGTTAACTTCTTATAAGCACTTTGCAAAAATAATTTGAATACCGGTAACTTCCATGATAAATAAAAAGTGTACATTCCACCTGGTACAAGTCTATCGGCAATCTACAGACTTTGACCCAGACATATTTTTCATTGTCATTACTACCGTACAAATCTAAGTTTGTGCTGGCTACATTTCATGAATGTGTTGGTTTGATAACATATGGAATAAATACACTTGACCTTATTTACAGTGTACATGCAAGGCAGAACCCTGACAACAGCTCAGCTGCATGGACCACAATAACCTAGCACATACCGCTTCCCTTACCCCTCCCCACTCACACACACACACACACACACACACACACACACACACACACACACACACACACACACACACACACACACACACACACTCCCACCTCCATCTGATATCAGCGGATGTCAGGAGAACTCTGTCTGGAGTTGAGCCCTGAGAGACTGTTTGTCTTGATGACACACCTGGTGGGGTGCTCAGTGCTGATCTGCTTGCTGGTGTCCTCACAACCATCTTCAACATCTCCCCGAGCCAGGCAGTCGGTCCTGAGAGTTTTACAATGACCGCCATCATTCTTGTGCCTTTCACCTGTCACTGACCCCCCCTGGATGATAAAAAGTTCAATTATGTGTGAATGCTGTTTATAGACTTCAGTTTGGCGTTTGGCACAGTCATTCCACAGAAACGTACAAAAAAGTTGAGCCTGTTTGTTCTGAATATTTACCTCTGCAGGACTTAATTGGGACATCACAGTCAGTCAAGATGTGGAACATAATTTCCAGCACTAACAACGCTGGTCACAGGAGTGCCCCAGGGCTCTGTGCTCAGTACACTGCTGTTAACAATACTGACACATAACCATGCTGCAGAGAGCAGCTCAAATCACATCATCCGACTGCTGAACTCCAGCGTGCCTCATCAGTACCAACCCTGAATCAGCACTCAGGGAAGAGGTGGAGCAGTTTTCCGATTGGTAGAGACACGAACCATCGATCATAATGTTGATCAAACTAAAGAGATAATTGAGTTGACTTTAGGAGTTCTCCCAACTGCACATTGCTGACCCAATTACTGAGAACCGTTGAACTCCAAGTTCCTTGGCATGCACATTACAGAGGACCTCACCTGAATCCTCAACCACACCTGGCCAGCCAAGAAAGCCTAATGTTGCATTCACCTTCTGCATAAGATGAGAAGAGCAATCACAAATCCCTATATCATTACCAGTTTCTTTAGGGGGGACTATACTGAGCATCCTCTCCACCTGTTTACCTGTTTCACAGTTGGGTATGGGAACTACATGTGTCAGTCTACATGTCCTTACAGTGGATCATTCTGAGAAGATCATCGTCGTCTCTCATGATGAACACCTCCCACCACAAGCACTACATTCACAAAGACACCAGCATTGTGAATGATCTCTAGCACCCTCTCACACTTATTTTCACCCTCTAATGTTTTCTCCCAGCTACCTTCAAACAGCTTAACACGCTGTCGTCCCCCAGGAACCAGTCTGGACCCGATCAGCTGTCCTCTCATCAGCACCAGAACCGTCAGGACACATCCACAACCTCAAACACATCACACACCTTTCTTGTGCTCCATTTCACACCTGTACTATCACTTTCCAGTTTGCCGACATCCTCAGATGATGCATAAACAGACCCCAAACATTAATTATTATGGTATTTATGCCCAGTGTGCTTGGGTCTGTGTTACCTTCCCTGTCCCTTTCTTTGTATTTATTGCATTGGTTTTATTGTGTTTTCTGTTTTTCTGCTCCATTTTTACTACCTTTGCGAGGGGCATTCTTTCTTTGTAGTCCAGTGTACAGTGCTGCTATGCAGTTGTGCTGTACCATAGACCAGAAGAAACAGCTATGAAGCCAGCTCTTAAACTGTAAGGACCCACAGGTGGGGCCAGATTCTTATTCCTCACTTGTGTTAATGAATGCCTTTTACATTAGTTTCAATGTAGTTAGTGAATAATTCACAGTAGTTACTGCCTAAAACACTACCAAATTAACAGTCGAATAATAATCTGGAAATCGAATAAGCTACTGTATGCAAATTAATGCAACCCTAAATATGAAACTGTCTGAACCTTCCACATGTGTTTACGGAAAAGAATATCTTGTCCTCTTTTAAACTGTTCCATGAATCCCCTAGTCAATGAAATCATTGCCCTAGCACACAATAAAACAATTTCACTTGCTCAAAAACATAAGTCCCAAAGTTGGCACAGCTAGTGTGGGATATGGTTTAAAATCCGCCGTTACTGAAAGCTCATCCTAACACCAGCCAATAGTAGAAACTAAGGTATTTGCTTTATCTAGCCGTCTCAATGCATTTAAATAGGATGTTTAACTGCTGCAGCAGGCTAGGGTCTCTGGTGTGGTCCAGTGTGTCATTCTCAGCCATCATGCTAACACCTTTCCCTCCCAACTATCCCATGTGCAGTGTTTTCCTTCAGCCCTCCCACTCGCATTTTCTGCAGGCTAAAAATATAAATGAGTGTTAGCTTTAATGGATTAAGCATGGCTAATTATAATTATATAGTAAAACAAAAAGATATAATATGAATTAATTCATATCTATTACAAATGTATGTTAGTAAAATCTGGTAGTTATTTGGTCATTTTGGTCTTTTTGTGGATGGGAAAGGTGATTTTTTGTAATAGAGAGAAATAACTTTCATAAGTGAATTATAAAGAAGGTTATAGATGTACAGCTGCAGTATGTCAGATAGGTGTACACTGTGGGTATACACTTTGTAGCTATTCACTATTCAGATATAGGTATACTCAGTGGGTTTAAGTATACTCCATGGGTACGGGTATACTCTGTGGGTATGGGTATACTCTGTGGGTATAGGTATACTTTGTGGGTATGGTGTAAGTAATTACATGATAATATGTCAAATTCACACACGAACAGTAACAATAAGGCCTTCATTTCAGATAGACTTCTAAAGGCATGATTCTTTTCTCATACATTCTACACTACTAATTTGATTTTACACATATCTATATAACACCTGCAATATATTATTATTTATCCCTAGAAGGCAGAAAAGTGAAAAATGACTTTGAATATTAAAGCAAACACTAAGAATAAAACATTTGTTTAGCAATAAAACTAAACAAAAACACTGCCTGTGTGGTCTCACCCTACACCCCCACCTGGACCAACACACAACAAGCTATATAATGCAGATAATCATAATCAGAAGGCAACATGGCCATTCTGTGGGTGAGTTACAGTAGCTGTGGTACAGAGCAGACCACCAAGACCAAGGTAATCTCCCCATCAATCTGCCCAAACAGGATCAGAAGTAAAGTCCTTATTCCCACCAGCCTGCGTTATTACTGCAACATCAACTCCTCGCTCTCAGTCTAGTGAGCTGGTGTACCCTCATATTCTGTCCATCCTAAAACTGCTCAGGTAAATATATCCTGGGATTCACGAAGGGGAAAATTCCCTTTTCCCTTCCATGGTATCTGAATAAACTTAGACGTCCTTCTTCCATTCCAATCTGGTGTTAAATGAAGGTCTTCTACGTTTTGAAACGTTGCCTCTGTATGTCTTATTGAAGCACAATATAAACCGAAGTTTCACAAGCAACAATTGATTGTGAAAAGTTCTAAATGTAAAAGCCCAAGGCAACGAATGGTCTTCGGCTTTAAATCAGCCGAAAGCCGGTGGAACCTGGTGTTCCCTGGCACCGTAGAGGAGAAGCAAAACTCATTTGCCTTGTAAAGCTGTGGAGAAGGCAGTACATTGATGCAGTCATTGGCTAGGTAAGATCAATTTCATAACAAAATCAGTTTTATATTTCATATTGTGCGTGAGCAGACGGTGCTGCAAAATTCCACTTTGAAATCTCTTTAACAGCTACTCAAGAGATCTAATTGACCTGATTGTCTTTGTTATTAAAAAAGTAATTGTGTGAGAACAACATTGTCTTATTTTGCAGGAAAGGTTGGTGCATAAGAGACTGGCTCTGAATGGACACGCTGTAGGCCATCCTGTAATAGGTTTTAAAAGATTTACAACTGCAGGGTGTCACTGTGGTCTTCACAAAGAAATAGGCAAACACTAGAACACCCCCCCCCCCCTCCCCACCACCCAGCACACACACACACACACACACACATATGCACCCCCCCACACACACACACATGCACCCCCCTACTACCACCCAACACACACACACACACACACACACACACACACACACACACACACACACACACACACACACACACACACATACCTTCACTTCCTTATCAAGACATCAACTAGCAGCCTTGGGTTTTACTGTCTGTGATATCATAAATGGAGAAATGCACGTGTATAAATGTCACGTCTTTGTACAGCCCCACCCCTAAGAGTCACTCACCATGCTCAGCCACGCCCAAGCCGATCAGCCTCACTTGAATGCTAACCTCTCTCACCTTTACCCCCTTTCACTCCTCACAAACCTCGGCTTGCCAAATGACTTTATACCGAGCTTTCAAAAGCATTTTATAGCCTCCAGTCCCCATATTTTTTCACCCTAGTTTTTTCCTCTGCTGATTCTTGGATTTTGTGATTTTCTTTTTTGTACATCTGCTCTTTGGTCTCATGGTTGTCTGTCTCTCGTCTGTCCTCCCTAGACATTTGTCTTTTGGATTGTGCATTTGTCCTGTTCTCTCTGCGCGTGTCCTTTCCTGTAAACCAACATGTGCAATGGCCTTACGGTTGCAAGTCATTTGCAGTCGTTGTATTTGGAAGACATCTCTCCTTTAGCCTAGAAGAGGCTCCACTTAGTTGTTAGCAGTCATGCTCATATTTCCAGCAGGATGTAACCTCCAAAGACAAATGTGAAACTGTGCACAGTATGGAGAATATATTCTGACCCACTATGATTCTGTTATTCCAAGCTTCTAAATTTGTGTGATTTGAGACATTTCAATTCTCTACCTGAGTGACATCCCCTGTCTTTCATAGCCCATGAGCTTTGTGCAGGGGGGTGGGGGCCCTTATTTACAGCCAATGATGCTGAGTCTCAAGGCAGTACATGTTCCTGCCTCCTTCTCCCTGAATGGCAGAGGGACAGATCCATCCCTGGAGTGCCTTACATGGTTGTGCAAGCACTCTGCCTTCACTCCGAGCCTGGAGAGGTTCAGCCTGGCGAGGTTCAGCCTGGCGAGGTTCAGCCTGGTGAGGGTCAGCCTGGTGAGGGTCAGCCTGGTGAGGTTCAGCCTGGTGAGGGTCAGCCTGGTGAGGTTCAGCCTGGTGAGGTTCAGCCTGGCGAGGTTCAACCTGGTGAGGTTCAGCCTGGTGAGGGTCAGCCTGGTGAGGTTCAGCCTGGTGAGGTTCAGCCTGGCGAGGTTCAACCTGATCTGATGAGGTTCAACCTGGTGAGGGTCAGCCTGGTGAGGGTCAGCCTGGCGAGGTTCAACCTGATCTGATGACGTTTAACCTGCTGAGGTTCAGCCTGGTGAGGGTCAGGCTGGCAAGGTTCAGCCTGGTGAGGGCTCTTCACCAAGCAGCCGGCTTGTTGATCTCTGGCAATCTGCAACATTTAAAGCTGCTGGGCGAAGTGGTCGCCATAGCGCTGCTATTTATAGAGGATCTTCCCTGATGCCTAGGGTTTACACTTTTACTTCCAATCATAAATATTATACTGTAAAATATTGCAAGGTGCAAGCTGTTATTTGAACTGCTTTACATAATAATAATGTGAAGAAGTAGTAATAGGAGAAAGACTTTTGTAGCTTTTTGCATTTTCCAAAATATCAGTAAATAAAACATTTATGAGGAGAACACACAGTAAGAAATTTAAAGCACTCAAAGTGCCGTGTATAGTCCAGCCTATGCATGAATGTTTAAGTGTGGTGTTAAAAAGCACTTATAGAGTTTGCATTTTTAATATTCTCAGAAACACAGTTTCACAACTATATTAGCAAAAGAGTCACCAGAAATCCTAAGGCTTAGCGGTTAGCCCGCCACAGCAGAGTGAAGTGGTCAAAATGGACTATAACACTTCCAGAGATCAGGAGATACGTGGGAGCAAGACCATTACAGACTTAAAATGTCATACACAAGACTTTGTCTTGCCAAACAATTTGCCAAGCCATTAAATCTCATCTTCTGTACACTCAAAGTAAATGACCCATGGAAGTCATTTGAACAGTCACTAGTAATAGCCCTTACGCCAGTTCATATTTACATTAAAGCACAGTCTATCAAAAGATGCTTCACGATTTAGGTGATGCATTGATTATGTATTCTTGGCTGTACATGAATACAGTTTCGTTGTGATTCATGATCAGGTCGTGAAATGCAAGGCCTGAACATCTGCATCCTTCTATTCCCGATGGTCAGACACATTAGCAAGCGCAGTGTGTTTAAAGTACAGCCATTTTACAGGAAGTGTTCATGTCCTTGTGAAGGTTTCAGTTCAGTAATTATAATCTTTTTTCTTACATTCTGTTTTCTTTGATTGAAGTGGAACAGAAGAACAATTATCTTAAGGGTTCAAGCGCTCCAGACATTGTTAAAAAAATTACATAGAATCAAATTCTGTGTGAGAACGTACTGCTTATTGGAACAGGTTTACTACATGTGAAGAACTGCTATTCCTCACAGAGATAGTAAAACAGCGATTAAATAGCAGAACAATATAATTCAGTTTTCACATAATTTATTTGAGTAATTGTGGATGTTTTAATGACCATTGATTCTTTATTACAATTTATTTATCCTCATGCATTTTCTCCTTATAATGTTTGTACAACTACAATATTGATATTCATAGTCATTTCATAACCATTTTCTTAATTAACGCACATTTTCTCGTTTTCATTTAGACTCATGATAGGTCAGGACCATGAGAATAAAGACTCTATAAATCTTCACATTCTAAAGTGGCACAGTAGAGCTTACAGCAGATGATTACATGCAATATATTTCAGGTGCTAATATTTACACTGAGAGAAGCCTTACACAGTAGCACAGAGAACCAGATCAATATTCACTTGGCATATGAACTTACAACCTGGGATCCAAACCCAATGAACTGTGACAAAGATGCTGAAAGTTACATAGTGTCAGCTAGTCAGATACTGAATGGGGAACCATATGAATAATAATTGTTCTGGCTGAAATACCCCTAAAATGACATAAAATAGCAGATGGCTCAAAATAGGATAAAATGTCTTAGCTACTCCATATCTCCTACCAGCGGCTTGATTGACTGGCTATTGGCTTTTAATTTAAATCAAATGTAACAGTGATAACAAAAAGATCAACTTGTCACGCTTGACCTGTAACTGTCATCAATATGCAAATATATATACGCATAGCTCAGAAAGAAAATATAAAGTTTTCACCTCTTCTTGCCCAGGTATTATTTATGGGCAAAGCGAGATGATATGTGCACCAGACACCTTATTAGAAGACACGTTATTAGAGTCCCAACAGTAGCTGTGCAGTCTGTAGCATATCTGTGCAGTTTGTGTTAATCACCCCCCAGATCCTCATTAAGGACCAATGTTGTGGATACAGAACTGTGTTGGCTATTTTTGGGTGGCGTATCAATTTCAACCCCAGGAGTGACAATGACACATGTACAAACACTAAATGATAAACCTGCACCAGTTCAACACCCACCGACACCTGCCAGCTCCAATTACCATGTCAGTGTGAATGCTGTGTTGGAACTGGCCTGCCAATCAAATAATATCCAGTCAGCAGTGATCCCAGAAAATGACGCTCGCTGAGGAAGGAAGAGGCAACTGATGCAGGTGGTCGTACCTGTACCTGAACACCTATGAAGTGATACTGTAAGGTAGGAGAGCTCAGAAACCTAGCCCATAAGTGTAGGTCTATGGTTGATGTTTCTATTAAAGTCACAGGCGTCTTTTCCACATAGAAAGGTGGATACACTGCTATAAGAAATCTGTGTACATATAATTTTAATAGTCCAGAAAATACTCATATAAAGTACATGTAAATGTTGTAATTGTTCTTCAAAAATGACCTTTATTTGTTTTGTTTTGCAGGGAAACATGTAGCACAAATAATAACACAATAATGCCTTTAGAGATAAAACAAAAGTACCACACAAAGCCACAGAGCCTCTAAATCCCCAAGCAGAGATAAGTATGAAATATTTAAATAGTTCATTCACAGGAGCAGAATTAGAGATGAATGATGGAGAGGAGGCGGTACGTATTGTGGTCATGGGGGAGCTGCTGATTGGTTGAACCTGGCTTTGGGGAGCTGCTGATTGGTTGAACCTGGCACAAGAATCAGAGGGTCACTTGAGTTCTTCTGTTGTGTCTCCCCAAAACCCGGGTTCAACTGCAAGTGCGAGTGAACACAGCATCGTGGGGAATTGATGTTTCCTCTCAGTGATGTGCAGTTGCTGGAGCGTGGAGAAGGTAATCTCAGAGCTAGGCCCCACAACTCCTCTGTGTGCACAGATTACTTCATTCCTCAGATTGAAAGCGAAGCTTCTCGATCCTGCAGATCTCAGTTCATGAGTGGTGGTGGGGGTGGGCTTATGTGAATGGTGTGTGTGTGTGTGTGGGGGGGGGGGTTTAGGCATTTTGGGGGTGTGGGGTGTGTGCAGGAGGAGTATTTAAGTGTGTGGGGTGTGGGTATTTGAGGTGTGTGTGTGGGGGTAGTGTTTAGGTGTGTGGGGGTGGGTATGTGAGAGGAGTGCAGGGTCGTTGTGGGGTGTAGGGTGTGTGGGGGTAGGGTGTGTGTGTGTGGGTGTAGGGTGTGTGTATGTCGGGGGGTTGTGGGGGGTAGGGTGTGTGGGGGTAGGGTGTGTGTGTGTGGGTGTAGGGTGTGTGTATGTCGGGGGGTTGTGGGGGGTAGGGTGTGTGTGTGTGGGGGTAGGGTGTGTGGGGGTAGGGTGTGTGGGGGTAGGGTGTGTGTGTGTGGGTGTAGGGTGTGTGTATGTCGGGGGGTTGTGGGGGGTAGGGTGTGTGTGTGTGGGGGGTGGGAGTATGACAGGTCATGTTTCAATATGCAGTCTACGCTGCAAATGAATCCTTCCATAATATTTGTTGTGCAATAGTTTTATTACATTTTTGTTGAAAAATTCAATGAAATCCAAAATATTAGCATGTGGGAAATTGTTTTTATAGCCTTAGGGGACTCTGCTAAGTGCTGGTTTCTTGTGTTTTACTAGAAAAAGTTTCTAGCGGTCTGCTTGATCGTCCATGTCAGTCTTTGAGGGTTTGAGCGTGATCACCGCTGCTCTGGCGTTTGAGTGACTGGAGACCACCTGTTGATTCACACAATCCGTGTGAGAACTAGTGGGATTTTCAGCCTTAGAACTCTCCTGTGGGTCATCAGACAGGTTTACATCAGCGTTCATGACACCTACTAATACTCTCCTCAAAGGCATTCAACACTTATTTTATCGCCTTTGTGCTCCACACAAATGATGCACGTGTTGAAATAAAATATAAATGATGTAGCTGGTTTTCTTTCCTTCTCTGCCTGGCTCCTGAAGATAACTGCTAATTAGTGTCAAAAAGCAGCATGACTATGACATAAAAAGTAAAACATTGCCCTGCTCATAAAATATGGTAATTGATGCAGTATTTTATTATCAATATCATCTGTGTTAAATTTGGTTTAATTTAATAAGATACATTTAAAGATTTGCTTATACTTTATGCATCCTTAATTTTCCAATTTGGAAGCTAATTACCAAGATCCATGCTGATAGTGATATTCAACCTGTCAGTCAGCTGTACTTTCATGGGCACGTCCTGACAGGCTATTATATTTCATGGACAGGTTATTTATGACAGCATCATCCATCTTTATCCAATCCTATTAAAACGCATCCACCTTTATTCTAATTTATTTAGTGTTGAATATTTGACCTTGACCTTTTCTTTTTTTTTATATTTGTCATTACTATTTGTGAGCAGTTATAAAATAATGCTCATCATAGCCTGACTCGTCAGAATGTTTTCGTTTTCGTTGGTTTCACAGTATGTAAAAACCCAGCAGTGCACATATGATCTTCATCTCTCCTGACCGCACTTTACAACAGCCTCTGGACCAGAGTCTAATGTCCTGCAGATAGAATTTAGTTTATGTGACTAATTCCAGTCCTGTTATAGTACTGTGGTTAAAGTACATGGCTGACCAGATCAGCAAAAACATAATTCAAAATTACTTCTGCCTCAAATTGTGAATTATTTTATATTGAACTACTCGTTTTATGTTTATTTGAGTGGACACAATTTTGATCTTGCCTTTTCAATCTTTCTCTCTCACTCTCTCACTCTCACTCTTGAACCTTTTGAGAATAAGGATCCTGATCTTTCAAGAGTGCATTTTCCACTGTCATTCTCTCCATTATCTCCACTGCTGGGCCTTTCATGTTCCCTCTGACCCGTGTTTGGTCATTAGTGGAAAAATCACTTTTCCCACTGCAGGCAATTAATTAATTATACTTGCCACCCTTGTCTCCACTGCCTGCAGTACAGATACAGTGGCACACTGATGCTACTCAGACCTGCATTCAGAAACCCACAGAATGCTTCAGGATAGACCATCAATTACAAAGTGCATGGGAGACCAAGCTAAAAAGGGGAACTGTGAAACCTACAACCCAGATAATAGAGAGCATTTCTGTGAGAAAGGCACACCATCTGTTTTTAGCACACCTCTTTGGTCAGCAAAACATGCTCATATGTTTAATTGTACAGCTGTTTAACAGAGCGCTGTAATTGATGTAGTCCCTCTGCAAATGGCCTCACAAATGGCGACGCCGAGCACTTAGGTGAAGAGGAAATCAATGTTGACCTCCCTGACCCTAAGGTGACACATGTAGACTGTGAGTTAATGGTCACACAATATTTAAAATATTTAATTAGGATAGAGCAAAGTTGTATCTATGGATAATAAAATGGTTTGATTCCATTGAAATGTCACTATCAGTAAGACTTAGATTCAGTTACATGTCTTAGAGGATGCGAGGAAGATGAGAATTTGCACCAGTAGTAAATCAAAATCCTTATGAGAGCCCAGTGTGGAAGAACGTACTTTATTAATGTGGCATGTGGTTTTCATAGACTGCGACAAGTGCTTTTATATTTTAAGCAGAGCACCTCGGTAGGTACTTTTAGTACAGGTACAGACATGTTTATCTTGAGAAGTATTTATAAAGTGTCACTTTTCACTTTTTGGAGCACACTGACATATTTTTGTGTAGCACTCTTATGAGGTTTATCAAAACCTCTACAGAGAACATTTATTATACAAAAAAGTTCATTAAAGCACTCAAATTATTGATGGTATTATTAACAGAACTGGCACTGATGGCAGTTCATACAGAATGTGTGGTACCTTTAACATACTAAAACACCTTGGTTGTCAAGGAAAATACAGTCTCTCTCTCTCTCTCTCTCTCTCTCTCTCTCTCTCACACACACACACGCACGCACACACACACACACACACACGCGCGCACACACACACACACACACACACACACACACACACACACACACACACACACACACACACACACACACCTATTCTATCTATCCCCATAGGTAGGGCCTTGACAACACTGAAAGGAAAACACAAAGCACAATAATTCCTGTAATATGATTCCTGTATATAATATCCTGTATATGTAATATGAATAATTCCTTTGCACTCTCCCCTCCTGACTCTCCCCTCATGGCATCGTGTTAATAGATGTCCTCATGGCTGTGTTAGTAGATGTCCTCATGGTTGTGTTAGTAGATGTCCTCATGGCTGTGTTAATAGATGTCCTCATGGCATCATGTTAATAGATGTCCTCATGGTTGTGTTAGTAGATGTCCTCATGGCATCGTGTTAATAGATGTCCTCATGGCTGTTTTAATAGATGTCCTCATGGCTGTGTTAGTAGATGTCCTCATGGCTGTATTAGTATATATCCTCATGGCTGTGTTAGTATATGTCCTCATGGATGTGTTAATAGATGTCCTCATGGCTGTGTTAGTAGATGTCCTCATGGCTGTGTTAGTATATATCCTCATGGCTGTGTTAGTATATGTCCTCATGGCTGTGTTAGTATATGTCCTAATAAAATAATTGTCCAGCCCCGTATTCACTACAGCCGCCACACTGTTTGTTTGTTCTAGGGGTTCTACAGTAGACTGAGGTGTTGTCTTCAGTGGAGCTATAGTTGAATGACCTCCTCACTGTGGCAGCTTAGTGTTGCATTCAGGCCAGATAACGCAACCAACATCCCTCCCACTTGCAATGTGGGAAGAGATGCTTCCTGGCAAATGGGAAAAAATGTACTTTTGATTGACAGCCAACAGTTCCTTGTAGGCCTACATGCCAACAGGAAACAAGATGACAGCTGTCATGGCCTCTCAGGCTGTTTCCTGTGCTATATGTGGCTGACTTTAACTACCACCACGGTCAGCCACACAAATAGATCATTCAACAGGCAATTTCAGCTTACAGTTCATATTTGCTCTGATTGCTAGAACACATTTCCTTTTGCTAGTGTGGAGTTTATCTTTTTCTTTGGTAACACATTGCAGTTACAGTGCAGCTACATCATCAATTAGCATAACAACAAAAATAAGAATAATAATAGAAATTTATTTATTAAATGCCAGATCATCAGATCATCAAATGTGTATACACAGAATAATAACATATTAACAATGAATATTCTCTGTTCTCTGTACATAATTCTAGAGTACTATTGTTATACAGAGCATTAATGCGTTGCTTTAATGGTTAGTATATTACTTTGTAAGTTAATGCAGATTATACCTTTTGTTAAGGGTCAAGAAAAAAGGAAAACCTATAAAAAACCCTTGAAAACTCTAGAAAGCAAGAGTGAAGGATTAGTGTGATCTCTCTGAGAGCACTGAACATTTCCAGAATTCTAATTTGTTAGTTTTCCAGATATCCAGATTGCTGCCTTACTCATAGTGTAAGCAATAATATATAATAATAAGCAAGATCACTGTTGAAAGGAATGGAATTACTATTTGTCTGGACCAACTGGCTCCTGGGACAATGTGCAAACATGTCGATAGCTTTAGAAAATCTGGAAAAGAGAAAAAACACTTTCTGCTGAGTGTCCAGCACCCTTTACGTATTGATTTTTTTGGGCCACATGATAGACATCTGATCTCAGTCGGATGGGGTCATATAGAGGTCACCACCAGACGAGACATCCAAAAGCTGACAGAATGTCTGAATGTCAACACCAAAATGTGGGGTCAAACTCAAGCAGCAGAGCCATGGAAGTGTGCTTGTTAAGCCTTGGCTTCTCCAGGGGCCTCTCACACCCTCTGGGGGCCTCTCACATCCTCTGGGGGCCTCTCACACCCTCCATGGGCCTCTCACACCCTCCGGGGGCCTCTCACATCCTCTGGGGCCCTCTTACATCCTCCAGGGGCCTCTCACATCCTCTGGGGGCCTCTCACACCCTCCATGGGCCTCTCACACCCTCCGGGGGCCTCTCACACCCTCCAGGGGCCTCTCACACCCTCCAGGGGCCTCTCACATCCTCCAGGGGCCTCTCACACTCGCCTCTGTGTCCTCTCCGAAGCTATCACACATTAGAAGGTTTGCAGTGACAAAATGAAAACAAATTTCGTCTTAAATTTAAAGTTGAAGATGATGTCACAGCCACAATATCCTAAAAAGAACAATATCCTAAACAACAACAGCAACAAAAACAATAGAGGTTGTAATGGATTCTAAAAATGCTGGATTTACATGTGATGCAGTGCAGTTTCATCTGATTCAGGAATTATATTTCAGATTCAACATACTGCCATATAGAAATCCTGCTTTCGCCTCAATGTATTGAATGGACACTGACAATTTTTGACAATTTCTTCTGTCAAGTTTATTTAGCTAAATTAGCATTTTAGGTCATATCAATCAATACTGCACATAACGCAAAACCAGTGTTTGGGAAAAACAGGCCATGAATGGCTTTGAAATGATGAGAACACCTCCAGGGCCTAATCAAACAACAGTGTTCTTACAGCCCCTCTCGTATTAATCTGCTGCTGCACAGCCAGTCTCTTGTTACAATAGTTCACCAAGTCAGAGGTTTGTCTAAGCAGCCAATATCTGAGATTAAGCATCATTCATAGTCTGCCTACATTTACAGATCCTGGGTAATACACATTTTGTAATGTTTATTTTTTATTTTTTTGGAGGTATTTTGGAGACTTTCACTTACTGGACTGAGAAAGTCTGAGAGAAATCTATGTACTGCACTGAAATAATAACAACTGGCAATTTATCGAACAGGTGGCAACTCACGCCTACATGGGCAAAATAAGTTTCCAGTTGACATAAAAATGACAAGATCAAAGAAAGAAAGTATGAAACAAAGTGCTGTTACTGATATCATTAATGAACGTCAGAACAGAGACGGTGTGCTGTCAGAAAGCATTAACAGCAGTTATCCAGGTGTGATAAGAAAAGACGTATGAAGATTGTTGTCGGAACAAAAAGACAAGATTACAATAGCATGTCTGTCACGGTGACGGCTCCGGACCCTTCCCTGTGGGTGTGTCGTTACGTTGTCTGCGTGTCGTTAGGTCCATGTTTGTACTTCCGTGGGCGTGGGTTGTCTGTGAGCGTGTTCGTTTGTTACACCTGTGCCTTGTCTCGAGATCACGAGGGTGTGTGTTAGTCTGCTATATAATGTGCGTTCGCGCAATGTCGTGTGCTCGTCTTTGTCTTGGTTTGCACGTCGTGTGTGTGTTTATGTTAAACGTGCTAATAAAAGCAAGTAACGTTGGCTACTGCAGACTGGATCCGTGTCTCATCCTTCCGCCCACTCCCAGCGTTACAGAAAGACGAGCTTACAACGAGACACAATGCCAGGCTACAAGGCTAAGCCCAAAAAGGGGAAGAAGCCCAGCAAGCGGCACCACCGCTCTTCTTCCTCCCCCCCGCGCCGCGAAGCCCCGCCAACTTTGGCGCAGCTCGAGCTGGACCCGGTCTGTGTGTCCCTGCTACGACAGGCAAGGGTGCACCACAACCCCGAATCGGCGGAGAAGCTCCGCCAGGAGGCGGTGCAACTTTGGGTGAAGTACCACCCCCCTTCGTCCAGGGAGCTTTCACCCCTGCGGGTGAGCTCCTTTGCGCTCGGCGGTGTGGAGAAGATCCCAGAGAACGAGTTTGGAGAGAGGGATTCCGAGGCAGAGGACTCGGACGAGGAGGAGGGCTACCCTCCGTCGGTGGGCGAAGCGTCCACTGTGGACTACTGCGGAGGAGTGGACCCGGCTCCCTCGGTCTGCTCCGCCCCCACGGTGGACTATGGGGAAGGCGAGGAGGAGGGGCTGGACTACCCTCCATCCGTTGGCTCTGCTTCGGCAGACAACCTTAGTGAGGGCGAAGGGGACTATCCACCCTCCTTATATTCCGCTCCCACCGTCTACTACGGAGAAGACGAGGAAGAGCGCTACCCTCCGTCCGTGTACTCGGGTGTTTCCGAGGGCACGGACAGCGATCCCGGCACTGAGGAGGAGGGCAGTCCGTCCCTATCTGAGCGTTCTGCCGGGACCGTCAAGGGATGGGACCGCTCAGAGGGAGGCGCTTCCTCTTATCACTCCGAGGGGAGCGCGATGGACTGCTCCCGGGGTGGCAGCCCGGAGCTGCCCATGAGCTGGAGCCAGGGCAGCGAGGCGGCGACCGAGATGGAGGTGGACGCTCCCGCTGTCTACTCCAGAGAGTGGTCGCGAGGCGAAGCGGGTGTATCGAGTGGCCAGTCGGACGAGGAGTCAGACCCAGGCGCGTCAGCCCAGCGCGCGGCACCAGGCGCGTCAGCCCAGCGCGCGGCACCAGGCGCGTCAGCCCAGCGCGCGGCACCAGGCGCGTCAGCCCAACGCGCGGCACCAGGCACGTCCGCCAACCCTACTGCACCGGGAGGAGGCTTCGCGGCAAATGCGGGAGGGGTCCCGTTCGCTGCAGCGCCTGCAGCTCCCGTGCTCTCTCCTCTCATCGCCCTACTCATGGCGCGTAGCTTGGCGCCTGTTTCATGTCCGTCTGTCCCTGTTTTCGTGTTTGTTCCCGTATGTTTGCCTAATCCCCTTTTCCCATTCGTGCCCATGTTTGTGCAAATACCTGTATGTGTATTCGTGACTGTACCGTTTTGTGTATCTAACATGTTTTCCCCTGTCCTCCCAGGGAGGGTGTACTAGAGCCGTTCGTGGCGGTTCCCGCCGTCGGGGGTGACGGCTCTCGGAGGCTCAGGGTCCCTGAGGCTCCGGACCTGCCCGTTGGTGTTGGTTCGGGGTTTTCCAACTGCGCGGGACGCTCCGGGAGTAGCGAGCCCCTGGCGGAGGGTTCTGTCACGGTGACGGCTCCGGACCCTTCCCTGTGGGTGTGTCGTTACGTTGTCTGCGTGTCGTTAGGTCCATGTTTGTACTTCCGTGGGCGTGGGTTGTCTGTGAGCGTGTTCGTTTGTTACACCTGTGCCTTGTCTCGAGATCACGAGGGTGTGTGTTAGTCTGCTATATAATGTGCGTTCGCGCAATGTCGTGTGCTCGTCTTTGTCTTGGTTTGCACGTCGTGTGTGTGTTTATGTTAAACGTGCTAATAAAAGCAAGTAACGTTGGCTACTGCAGACTGGATCCGTGTCTCATCCTTCCGCCCACTCCCAGCGTCACAATGTCGTTTAAAAGAGGCTCATTTTACAGAGAGATAAGACGATGAAAAAGATCTAGAAGTCAGATGAGCGGGTTAAAGTGTAGAGACAAAAAAACACTCCAGACACATCAAAACATTCTTCAATGACGACATAACTGAAGCAAGTCGCAGTGCAGGCGAAATGTTATTTCTTCCAAAAAATGGATGAAGGTGGCCGACAGAGCCAAGACAACTTAAGAGACTGAGTAGAGCAAGAAAGAGAGAGAGAGAGAGAGAGAGAGAGAGAGAGAGAGAGAGAGGTGTAAAGTCTTGTAGTGTCAAAGTCCAGAGATAATGGGAAGACACTGAAGACTGGAGTGGGGAGATCAGCTTCATACTCCTATTGGCTACAAAGCGTACGTGGGCGGGCCCAATTGGCCTGCCTCTGAAGGCCTGATCTGCATATTAGCAGCACAAGTGAAAGGGACAGAAAATGATTAATTGTAGTGCACAATAGCACCCATCTGCAAGTAATTAATATTAATTAGCATTAATTAACTTTTAATTAGCATTTAACCATTTATCTTTATGTCATGCGATGCTTTGAAAAGTTAAGCATCACGTGGATTTTAATGTAACACAGATGGGTATTATAATTAATTGAATACTGACTGTATACAATGAATTAATTCTATTTTACAATAGTGTGAATAATGTAATGAGATACAAAGAGCCACCACAGATAATACATACAGTGTTGAGAAGACTTCCTGAAGGTAAACTGAAAAGGTAGGCAGAAAAAAGAAGAGAGAAAGAGAGAGAAACAGAGAGAAAGAGAGTGAGAGAGAGGACTGAGACCAGAGCACATCTCTCTGGATCTCTCTGTCAGTGCCTGTGTATCTGCGAGCACTTCCTCCTCTCAGACAGGAGAGCTCTCCCTCTCTGTGGCAGGCTCACTAGCACTTCTGTCCTGTCTTGACTATTGTCACTGCTTAAACACAGTCTGCCCGTCACTAACCAATCAAAAGTGACCACCTGCTAGAAATATCCCGCAACATGGAACTGCAGCAGCGAGTATGACAGCCAGGCGAACTTCAACATCCCGACATTGCTGATAACCATCTAGCCATCTATTTTTACTGGGCCAACTAGAGGCAAGGTGAGACTTTTACTGAGCAAGAATTCACAGGCCAGATTTCAACCAACACACATGGATTCAAATACTTAAATGCAATCTGATTTAACTGTGTCCTAATTGTCCCACGTCTGCCGCCTATCTCTTCACACTTGTGTTCAGTAGTGTTCAGTAATAGATGCTCAGTAGTACTGCGAGACTTGCAAGTGTAGGTAGTCTAAAGAGGTGATTTTCAACCCCGTCATCTTGTGTACAATAGCTCCTGAATTTCATATTGCTGCCTTCTTCTACTATGTATAATTATTTGATAATACTGTGGCGTGGTGTGGGAGAAGGAGGCCACGGACAAGTCCATTCTTACCAAGAACAGGGGTTTTATTCTCACCTCGCAGGAAGATTGGCACACACAGGCACAATCAGTTCAAACTCGAAGCCTACAAATAGCTTGGCCTTGCACATGAAACACGGGGAGGTCATGAAGACGGCAACGTTACACATACATGGAGGGGGGACTCAGATAATGCACATGTACATAAAAATGGACCGGAGTGACTTAACTAATAGTGACACACAATTAATAATCATTAATAACACTATACAAACATAAACATCACATAACACGCATAACAGGGCCGGAGCCGCAAGGGATCATGGGCAATGACGTCACCCTCCAGTACCCCCATTGGGCCAACGCTACAATACTATTATTGTATAACATGTTTGATTAAAATGGTGGGATCATAAGAAGAATTTTTACATTTACTAAAACCCCAAGTTTTTTTTTACTAAATGACAAAGGCATAATCCAGCGTGATAACCACACATCTCCCAACACATCTTGCTCCTCCGAGTACTGGAAGGTTCATTCATGTTTGTGCAGCTGCCAATAGATTGCAGGGCTTGTTCACATATAAGACCCTGATATATATACACAGGATGTTATATATGGTTAGAGGAGGCAGAAATGATGCACTGAAGGCCACGCTGTGAGGAAACTAATGTGATGATGAAGGATGGATAATCTTTGCAAACGTGTTAGCGCAGACTGTCTATGCGCAGTGTGAATTATACATTTAAAGTTAGGTTTTTGAATGAAATTTTTTAAAAAAATCTAGAGAGCAAAAGATAAGTGACTTTTCTGCAAATTAATATCCTATAGAGACTGCACATTTGTAAGTAAGTTGAACGAAACAGTAGGAATCAGCAGTACTGCAAACTCTGCAGCCAACAAAATCCACATATGCTGACAGTTTATCTCCCAGAATGCTCTGGTATAACAGCCATCCTGTTATTAAATAGCCATAGATTATATATTTGCATTTACAGACTGCTCTAAAATGTGCATGCTTCAATAGCAAAAAGCATGGAAAGGTGAACTCCATATGAATTTTGCTCAGTTGCTCTAGAAATGACCTTCCTTTCATTTTTGTTAAAAATAAATAATTCAACAAATGAGTTACATGATATGAAGCAGGGCAGTAAATAGAGGTTCGGCTGAGACAAAGTGGAGAAAGAAAGTGTACGTGGTGCCGGGGAAGTTTAAAAATGTAAAGGTGAGCGCCATTTCTTCAGCCTGGATCAGAGTGGACAAGAATGATGGATGTTGGTCAGGAAGTGTGACTGTGAGTCCAGCCGCCCAAATTCCCATCCAATCCGAGGGGAACGTTGCACAGACCAGCAAATCGGCACACGTGCCCAGCAGAGATACTAGCCTCCGAGATCATATCAGGGGGCCGAGTCTGTGACATACTGTAAGCACAATCTGTTTTCAAAGCTCTCTGAGGTGGCTGTGATGTGCGAAGTCAACACAGGATTGTGGGAAATTCATTGATTTCCTGTTTGCACGAGCTCCTACATCAAGGCATGTTTCTCTGGCCATTTCATGACAACTGGAAATCTGAGGCCGTTTCCAAAGGTCGAAGTTCATTCTTTGCTGTTCTTCTGTGGCCGCACTATATTCAAGGGAACGTTCAAGCTTTGTGGAACGTTGAAACATGAAACCGTAGCATCTCAGCCGGTGTTACGGAGCACACACAGGACCGTAGTGACATAGTGTGATTTATTGATATGACACGGGTCAATTACTGGTTATTTGAGAATAACAAAAGGAAAGCAGCACATCGGGGAAAGCTGTAGCCCTTCCTCCTCCCAGAATGCAATGCAACTCAGCATTAAACGTATTGGACATTTTGCCAGATTTTTTATTTTGATTGCTTTGATTTTTTCCCCCACTGAGCCATCGCAGATGTGCATTTGCTCATATAAAAATGATGAAATACATCAACGAGCTACATCCATTGACTTTTGCAAAAGGCTCTAAGGTCCAAACCCTCAACTTGCCATATTCCAAGGTTCAAAGATGTCTAATTAAAAGGTTAAAGGGATAATAACTCCTCGTCATAAAGGAATTATCGATCCAACATGGAAACTGCAGATATAAAACACTCTCACGTCTCTCACACCGAGCACATACACACTCCTCAACCAATCACAGCTCCGAATCACTTCCACGGTTACTAATCCCCACCTACTAATCATTGCGCTCACATGTAAACCCATCTCACTTATCCGACAGGAGCCGTCAGTCCAGAGCATCCCATTGGCCGATGCCAAGAGGAATGTTCCACTGCTGTTTCTTCGTCCTGGGAGAGCACCTTTGCTTTGCTGAGAATTCACTCTCTCTGGTATTTGTGCCTTGCTGCTCTGAAGGCATGTGAACCTCTCTCTCTCTCTCTCTCTCTCTCTCACACACACACACACACACACACAGTCAAAAGTTATACGATTGAAGAAAAAGTAATGTGTGAAATTAGCAAGTAGTTCATGGTGTAAAACACACACATGCACAAATTAAATGAAATAAAGTTATGAAAGACTTACTCCATTAGGGTATAATTAGAATAGGTATGCAAATATGGCACTTACACCCTAAGCATTTTGTTATCCTTTACATTGACTGGGTAACTGAAGGGGAACATGATCACTGAATCGCCTCCACTCTCATCTCCAACTATGATGCTTCACCTTGGACCTTCTTTTTTCTCATTTGGTTGTAGTTACCCTGGTTTCGCCAAGACTCCCTCGCTGTAATGAACACCAACTGGAGGATGAGTGGAGGTTCAGGTGGAGGTTCAGACGGAGGTTCAGACGGAGGTTCAGATGGAGGTTCAGATGGAGGTTCAGATGGAGGTTCCTCTGCACTTCCACCAGCCGCTTCACATCTTTGGCATTTTACTCTTGTTCAGTTTGTTTCACTAACTCTTTTTTTGAACATCGGACACGAATGATGAACTGTGTGAATAGTGAGGTGAAAGGTGTTCAGAGGTGTGAGCAAAATTACGTTTTGAGATTAAATGTACACTCATCCTTTTCTTTCTTATCATAAAAATCAGTACAACTTTGTTCAGTGTGCACAGATTGGCAAAATACAGCAGGAAATAACTTTAGAATATCTAAGGGCAGCAAAGCATATGGAACATATTTTTGATACATATTTTTGGACCATACAATCTGAAATATGCATAGCTTTGACAAATTGCTCTTTGGGATCATTCGATTCAGCAGGTACTTAAAGCCAGACTGGTGGGAGGAGAAAAATGATCCATGTTGGTCACACATTAGTTGAAGTCCAAACAAATATTTGCATTAGGAAAATAGAAAAACTATAGCTGAGATGATACTTTGTGCAGAACCTGATGGTTTGAAATCACAAAGACTTCAAAATAGGACGTCAAGCATTCGGTCGGTGTTTGCAGAACAACCTTTACCATAACTTCCAACTTCGATACTTTCTGATTGCACCGTGGTATTTTAGAAAAAGGATTGAATCATCACGGTTCTCAAAAGCAGCCCCATTTGTGGACACCGAATCCCAAATATGGTTACAGGTAATTGCCAACTCATCCTCTTCTGCTTATCACGCTGTGCTCAGATATTGATCGGGGAACCTCATCAAGATGTTTGTGCTAGAGAGGTGGAGAAATGTCGACTGTTGTCTCCAGCACTGCTACACGGCAACACACCCTCAAGGCACCCAGGCTCATTTCCCATCATGCCTTTCTTTCTCAAAGAGAGTCTCAGGAATGTCTTTTGGAATTTAGCAGCAACATAAGTATATATGTGTGTGTGTGTGTGTGTGTTTTAATATATAGAGCTACCTTATCTCCCCTCCCCCCACCCCCCCTCTCCAGTTTTAGCCCTGTCCGATTTCTCTTTTCCGGTAGGATGTAGAGCTGAATAGGTTTGTTAGTGCTGTTTCAGAAAATGGCTTTGAAACAGGAAGCAAGGTGTTGAACACAGGCAGACAAGGTAAGCCTGCAAATCTATAAGCAGAGACCAGGATGGAACCAAAGACTGAGGCCAAAATACAGGCCAAAAAAACCTCCACCAACACAATGGCCCTGCCACAAACAAAGGAACACTGGAACCATTTGTACTGACACTGAGACCAGCTGGGCTGCTGTTGACCAATCAGATGGAGGCTCAGTAATACTCGATTATTTGGATTAACCAGAGTGTGAGGGTTAATGCTGCATTCTACAGACCTCAAATGTATACCTAAACCAATGTATTTGTTATGGAGCATTGTCCTGTCCTATTTGAATTACACATAGTTGGGATCTTGGTAATGGAGCTTTTCAGTTGTTTTACAATATAAACATTTTGCTTCTCCCGCTTCTTCTGTTTAAACGTCTATGTTTGCATTTCCATTCTCTAATCCACTGCAAGTTCTGGGAGCTGAACTCCTTGATCAGAGAGTTTGTCTGACCACAGTCTGGTTTGGCTGTATGAGGTGCAGCATTGAGGTTCTCTGCTAGAACCCAGGGCACTGTGATTCTTCCTGTAAACCCCTCCATGAAGCATCCCTGGATATCTCCTGGTCCTGGTCTCCTGGTCTCGTAGGTTTGGGAAAGGTTCTAGCATTTAGTCATGTTTGATTGATCACTGACAGCCAATCATTGTTTACATCATAACAGCGGTAAACACTAAACACAGTTGTATATACTACATTTTATAGAAATACTGGGTTGATGTGTTTGCTCACTCTCATTTCCGATATGTGGCGAAGAATGAAGCAACCGTGCTGAGACTCGCCCGGTTAGACTTTTTAATTGAGGAAAAGCAACATTTAGGACAGGGAACTTGGCGGTGTCCATAACTGAGGAGCACAGATTAGCTTTGTCTGAAACGTCCTCAACATAGTCTGACCATTTGAGTGTTACTTGGCCCCCAATGTTTGCTGAAATGGGACAATACCAAGAGGATAAACACACCCTTTCACAGACTTTTAGCACTGCAGCTATTCAAAGTTTTAACAGCAGTGACATCCTATCAGTTTGCATGAGTTATTGCTATTCTCAGGCCTCTTTGTGAAATAATAATCATGCCAATTACATTTTGAGTCGACAGGCCATCAAAAAATCCCCTACAAATATACCCCTACTCAAGACTTTTTATTGCCCAAATTACCCTCTCCTGTCATTACGAGGGCTTTCAACTATGTCTGCTTTTATCTGGCTTCATGCACAATATCTTGGCTTCTTAAAGGTTGAAGGGTCTTTGTCTGTCTTTTTTATCTCTCTTATGAGCAGTGCGGCACATTCTGCTGTTTCAGTACCTATCCTGTCATGCACAGCGGATATGCCCAACATTCAACACTCAAGCTAGTCTTTTTTTAATCATGACTCTTACAAATGTGTTTTTCAGATACATAGGTAAGCTGTACCGTCCTTCTCAAATTTAAAAAAAAACTTTTTTTTAAGTTGCAGCAGTTGAAGTGAACTTGACAGCCTTTTAAAAACCTTTCTCTCAATTGCACTCAGTTTCACACGTCCAATATTTATCCTCGCATGCCTTCTGTTAAGGCCCAATGACTGTGAAATTGTGATCGGGTTAAAATGGCTGAAAGTGATGACAATGACCTCTGAGAATGTGACAAGGCAACAGGAGGAGAAATCACGAGTAGCCTTTACATGTCTTGGATCTTAAAGTCTGACTCTACATGCAGCCAGTTATTACATACATATTAAATACCTAATGTGTTCAATGCTAAGACTTAATTATCAGTGAAGTTTAGTTGATAAAGAGAAGGTTGATACATAAAACTAATTAATTTGAACACTGTCCAATCCTAGACTTGGTGATTTAGAGCTCTGTAATAAATGAAATATTTCATATTGCATTTCTTTCTGTCCTTCTAGAGCAGAAGGGACATAAGCTCATATACTAACAGTGAACTGGCCTCACACAACAACCTCACAACCACCACAAAATCACCACACAACCACTACCCCACACACCAATCGTACAACCACAACCCCCACACACCCACAACCACCACACAACTAGAGCCCCACACAATTACTGTCCAACACAACCACTGCTTCATGCATTCACTCCTATTGCTTCACACAAGTGAGTCACAGGTGAACCCAACAAGCGGTGGGAGAACACAAAACAAAACAACATGGCGTTGTTGCCATGGGGACCACCATGCTAAAGTGTGGAAATTGTGACAGCATGCTATCTGTATTACTCAGTCAAATGATGCTTTATGCTAACAACATGAAACAAGGGATCACTGTCATCACCAAATTATGATGTTAATCTCCTACCAAAGCATGATCCCTCCAGACATTAGCCTTACCATCTTTAAACCATCTTTGATGGTGCTGAATGAACATGGCTGGATGGAGTGAGAGTGTTGGCTTCAGCTAAGGTGTGGGCGTTGGGGTCAGAATCACCTGCTCTTTTCTCCTTCTACATAGATTATAATGCACCGATCGTATTTGACACTGACACCGTCTTCCCCTCTCTGACCTCAAAAAACTTGCATGCCATGGAGTACTTCTGAATCCAGAGGAAAACTAAACCCCGTGGACTTCATCAAAAACACTTAACCCAGTCCATCCCCTGCACCATCATCCACACTCAGCATACCGTGTGCATAGAAGGGAAGGTTTTTCTAACCTCCCTCTGATCCTGTGTAGCTATTGGATGAAAAACCACTTCATATAAAAGTCATTGATTTGTGGTAGTAAAACTGACAGACAATTACCTTAAATGAGACATCTCACTAATAGAAGTGGTTGAAGAAAATAAGCAGTAAAACCCACAGGTCTAGGTGCAGTCAGCGTGAACCTGCTTTAGACGTAATATGTGTGGTTGGTGCTGGGCTCCAGTATATAGGGGAGCAGACAGGGATGGTGAGAATCGAAGCCCCAGAGGTCGTTGAGCAAACATATTATCTGCAGCAAAGCACAGTGGAAGTCGTATGCCTGTGGGATCACCACTAAACACAGCAATTTACTTTGATCAGCGGGACAGCTTATGAGACTTGTCTTCAAGGGAGACAGGACATACATATTCAGGACATGCTTCAGTTTCTGAGTTGAGAGAGAACACTGGAACCATGAAAGATTTAGAGAAATCCTAGATGCCAACTAGGGGTCTCTGCAAATCAATTAGTATTCTTTGAAAACAATCTGACCTATCGTGATCAAATCATTTAAAACAAAACAACAAAAAACAGAAAAACCTACTCACATAATTTTTTTATTCAGCACATATCTCATTTTGCTATGTCATTTTGCTACATATGTACAAATATGTGCTACATCGGGGCACACCTCCATACCTGCACTAACTGAACCAAAAGATCTAAGAGACACATTATAGCTTTCAGAACATTATCTTAAACAAATATTGAATGTCAATCTGCCTGTGACATAGAGGTGGTTTCAGTAAATCTAAAATGAATGCTGAACACGGCTCCACCATCAAGCTAGGTTCAGCCGTGTCCCTTCTTGGGTTGTAACCGATTGTAAAATGGTCTCCTCTTTACAGCGCTTAGGCTGGAAAGATGGCAGCTGTCTGCAGGACAGGCCACTGGATTTCCTATAAATACTCGTTTTGCCATTGAGAAGCCATGGTGAGCTTTGAAACTAGCTTGTGTTAACAGTACCACACCACAAATGGCCGGAGCACCTGCACTGATGGAAGATGTTCACTCTGGTGTTTTACATGTTATCTATTCAGTGATGTTTTAGATGTTATCTGCTCACTGATGGAGCCCACGGTGTTGCAGATGTTGGTGTCTCGTGGCTCCTCTGGACAGGTTGCAGATAGGCTGTTTTCATTAAGGTCTGACTGAAACCACTAAGTCTGCATCAGCCCCTGTTCACTCTTCCAAACCTGGCCAGTGGTGTGCAAGGCCAACCTGATCTCAGTAGCTTAGATGAAGCAGGACGGATTAAACGATCAGACCTTAACCATTTAAACAGACACACCTGTTAGTTTTGAAGGTCAACTCGCAAGACCAAGAAAAAACTCTTTTTTCATGTGTTTTCTTTCGAGTGGAGTGAGGAGTGACTTTGTAAATGAGAAAGTTCAGCTATCCTTCACATCTTGATTAACTGATTAAATATAATAGTAATAGATGGTGATCATTGTACCACAGAACGTTGGTTGCCAACACTTGTTGTAGGACAGATTGTAGGAGAACAATCATACATTTTCTTGAGGCGTCAGTTGCACTAACCTGTTCTGTTTCCTGTTGAGGTTCTGTGGACTCAGATTGGAATTCCAAGTGCCTCTAGTATTGTAAATAGAGCAGGATCATCTTCAACTGTGCATGTATGGTAGAGGAGGTAAAAAAGCCCCTCTTATCCTCCTGCCTTAAATTGACCAATTAAAAGGAGGTTATTTAGCGGTATCTACACATGCTTAAAGAAATTAAGCATTTCTCCCTCTAAAACACTTTAGGTTCCGCCATTACAATAAACCACTAGAGGGTGGTTTCTTCTAGACAGTATAACACTTTTTGCTCCGGAGACCAAGAACTAAGGTCTGATAATGCTTACTTGACTCTCTAGAAGTTTTGATGCATTAGCTGCCCCTAAGGTATGCAACGTGTTATCAGTAACAGAGAGATGAAGACGAGCTGTGACAGGCCGGGATGCTACTGATAGCGGCGGAGAGAAGCGCGGCCGGGCCGCCTTCACGCAGCACCGCTCTCATCACACATGAAGAACAGCACAACTCGACACTTAGCTCCATGTCAGCCGAGTAGCACAGACCGTGGCATAGAGACGCCATATATTTAAGACTTGCGACAAGAACTGCGCGATCGGGGCTAAACATTTTAGTTACGTTGTTAAATATAACACAGTGTGATTTCTAATTGCATAGTTGGAGTGTAATGAGTGACACGGCAAGGAAATTTAATTTATTTAAGCACTTTCTAACCTTGCATGTAAATAAATATCTTACCCAGTGAAGGAGTAAGCAAACAAGTAAATAAAAAAAATGCATTCTAGCCGGCCATTGTGGATCTGGGCCACATTCATTTCTTACTCCAGCAATCATTAAACTTCAAAAATATTTATGGCCGGAAAGACGGCTGACGCTTCCTTGTCACGGTCTGATGAGCTGAGGAATCAAATAGTTTCTGTTGAGCGATAAGAACTGTGTCAGTTACAGTGCTGGAGCTTCTGTTGCTGTCTCAAAACAGGCCTCATCTCCAAGCACTCCAAGTCTTTATTTGAAATATTCCGAAATATTGTATTTTATTGATTAATTTATTATAATACTGGTGTTACATTCAGGTTTTGTATCTGTAAAAATAACTCCAGAAGTGGACCAATGGAACTCGGAATCCCAGAAGTCTTTGCTCTAATCCCCAGAAGCTCTTGCTCCAGGAAGGGGGCCTGATTTAGAGTATAAAATATTATTGTGCACACCAAGCATTTAAAAGGGCAGGAGGTTTGATCCCATTTCGGATGTGCAATTATGTAAGTTTGTATTATGTTTATTGCTTGGAGGTGATGGTACCTTTTCCCTAAGCAGTTAGTGTTTAATTAGATTAATTAGGTTGTGGTTAGATTCATTTCTTGTTGTATATTTGTGTGGTATAGAAAACTATCCTCTGTTACCACATTCATCCATCATCAAATATCCATCATACTCTGCTGCCATGAAATATCCATCAGCCATATGCCTCCATTTTCACCTATTGTACTGTGTATCTATGGTGCAAACACCACTTGAGTGCTCACCTTGAGCCTCATCTCATCCAACTATTATGAACTGAACTATTGTTCCAACCCTGACTGGATTTGTTGTGGATGTGGGGCTTCCAATGAAGTAAGATGGCAATCTGTTCATTCTCCTATGGTTTAAGGGACATAGCATCATGATAGCATGTTCCTTTAAATATACTAACAGGATACTACCAGCTGGATACATTTTACATTTATTTTACAGTACCTTAAAAACAGTATTATTAATTAGGATTATATATACCACTATACCTTTTAACCTTTTCAAATCTCTACAAATCTTTATTTATAAAGTGAAATGAATTTCCAAAGACACAGATCATTTTGGAGAAAGATCCTTCATCAAGTATTTAAGCAACGTGCATGTGCTCTAGACATGTTAAACACATTTAACATCTAAGGTGGCTAGTGCTTCAATCAATATCATAATGCCGAACTCTGTATAAACGCTTCCTGAGGCTTTCTTTCCACGTAGCAGACCTGACGAGGCTTAATGTGTTCCTTGATCCTATTGGTCAATGTGCCATTGCTGCTCCTCCCCCTTTCAACCATGCATCATCATTAAAGACCTCTTAAATGTCAATATTAGGTGCACGACTGGTATATTTTCCATCAGTTTGGACTATACGGAATTAGACTTTCTAAATATGCATGTCAAATCAGTTTATCCTCTGCAATGCAGTACCATGAAGTAAACATTCATTTATAACTGACATTAATTATAAGCCACAAGCTTTCTCAACATGAGTCAGAGGCTTCAAATGCCTGTGATTTAACAGAGAACGGGTACAATCAGCATGATCTGATGTCTGACTACGGGTCTGGATAGACTAAGGAGACGGCAAGCCAATTGTTAGGAGTCTTACAATGACACGTAAAAAAGAGGAAACTGTGCGTGAAAGCAACCTGGACTCGTCCTGAGCGTTTCCTCTACTACACCTTCGCCTGCCACATTTTCTTTGTAGATACAAAAACAGAAAGAAAGGTTTGCTGACACAAATGAAGGGAAAAGAGGCCTGTCAATGCATTCAAGTTCATGCTTGCGATTCTATGTCTGTTCGGTGCATGCCAGACCTTTATGGGACTCACTGTTGCCACAACTAAGTGTGGCCCAGTCACAAATATACAGGCCCACACAAATGGTTAGAAAGGCATTTGCATTCACAGTAATAATTGCAGTTTAGCATACGCAGGAACAGATACTGCTGTGGACACGTCCTCGTCTCGAGTTTCTTATTCCACTTTCTCCTTCACGACGAGCCAGACGAGCCGACGTTGAAGCTTGTCCTTGCGTCCCGTACTTTACTTTTCTGATGCAATCTGAACCCTAGAAGCTATTCCTCACAATGCTAGTCACAGACAGAAACACAAAAAACTTTTCACTGAAACCCAAATAGGCTACCACAGAAAAGCGAATTGGCATTGTCATTTGCGGTGGACGGCTCCATTGCCAGAAGGCGTGTCAATCAGCCTGTTTCATTAACTTCTGCTCAAGACGGTTTGTGTTTTTTAACAGACCCAGTGGCCAATCCCGAGATAGCAACTACTGGGATGCTGAAGGAAGCACCCAGATTTCTGCAGCCAGTCCTCAATATGACACTTCTCAGTCCTTCAAGTGTGCGTTTACTGCAAAGGCCATGCTGGGTTAGGCTGTATACCAATCACACTGTGGATACAGCAGCATGACAGGTGCCAGTGATTTCAAACCTAAAATTATATTTTCTGTCAAAATCCCTGATGTTCTATATAATGATGCTTCGATGTGTATCTGGAGAAAATGGTCTGAAATCACTATACGATGTCCTGTACCTGAGCCAGGACCAATGACCTGTTAAGAAGTAAGGCATGAATCATATGAACACAGTTACTTTTCTGCCATTTATGTTTAGTGTTGAAGAACCACAATGGCTTTTTTTCTCACTGCACAGCATGCTAGCAGAGCAGCATCATGGATCTCATATGTGTTGGTAAAAGAGAAGTGCTATATAAACTATATGTATGCTAATATCCTCGTTTCTCATTATTAGTGGATTATCAGTGGAAGCCGCTCATAGATTGGTGTGGTATGAGATGTGATCGCCGTGATCTTGATCATGCAGTGCAGACTAAGGATTCTGGGCAATGCAGCATTTACATATGAATGAGTTTCCCCCATTGTACCACGCATGCATAATCCTCCGATTAGCCAAGTGTAAATCAATTAGTACAGTTGTGAATGACAGATTCATGTGACTACGAAAGTCCTTGATTTTTTTTTAAACAAGACTCAACATTCTCCTCTATACACTGCATATCAATGAAAAGCATATCAATTTCTCCTTGTTAAATATTAATTCACATAAATATTCAATGAGTCATCTTTGACCCCCCCCCCCCCTCCTCCATCACCACCACCACCACCACCATGAAACTTTCAACAGAACATGGCAACCTGCAGTTGCCAGGATTCCACATATAAATGTCCCTGATGCCTCTTTCATAATGCTAACGATACGAATGGGCTCTAAATAAACAGCTATTGTCCTGGGCAGCTGCTAAGGTGACACCTGGTTTGGAATTGAAGAAGGAAAAAGGACAGTAGAATAAGCCGTGGCCATCTGCTCCTGAGGGGTGTCATTTAATTAGCTATTTCTGCTTGTTGCTTCATAGTCATTCTTAGAACCTTGACTCCAAGTCTTGTTTTGAGTTTCTGAAACTGCATAAATTAGTATTTTCTAAAGGTGGTAATAATTTACCTATATTTAATTGGATTTTTTTAATTTAAGCTTTCATGCAGAAATTACTAAAACAACATAGCATGACAAAACTGAAGTAGTTATGGAATAAAAACATGACTGACTCAGTTAGCTGCAGAATATTGTATGGCAGGCCAATGAATCAATGACCTGGCTTGAAATCCAGCTGTCTGGTTCAGTCTCTGCATAGAATCCAGAGGCATGACTCCTTGATGTAAGATGTGAGTAAGAGTGCCCTCAGTCTGGGCATACAACTTGACTTACTTTTGAAAGAAAAGTGTGTGTGTGTGTGTGTGTGTGTGTGTGTGTGAGTGTGTGTGTGTGTGTGTGTGTGTGTGTGTGCACTGCTTGCTTCAGTCTAACAGTGTGTGGCCTTCTCTCTGCCCCGAGTGAGACATCACCGAAGACACTTCCACATGTCTCTCTGCTCTCTGTGACGTCGCTGCACCTTCTCTCTCTAATGTCCCTTCTTCCAAAGGTGAAGGAACAATGTAGAATTATTGTCTGTGCATATTTCCTGAAACCAATGTTGAAACGTGCATTTGGGACAAAAAAAATCATTTCATCTGATTTATAATAAAACATATAAAACACTGCAGGTTGCACTTTCTTAGGAAGGCATGAGAGACTCACTTCAATGGCCAGACATGTCAACCCATTCATGCTATTACAGTAATTTCATCATTACTATCAAAGTACTTATTCAACTCTGGAAATAGCTATATAATTGCCCACCAGGTAATACACGATTAAAATACACAGAGCGTTTCAAGGCATTTCTAACATAATTAAGAGAGTGGAAAAGGGTGACCATAAGGGACATCTCCACGGTCTGGACAAAGGTGTGGAGAGTCTTTAGTGTGTGGTCGAGAATGTGCAGTGATCTCCGTCATGTTTGTATGTCTCCGCGTCGGCCGAACCCTGTCTGTCCTTTATTGACTCCAAAGATGTGCTGATGTTCAGCCTGCCATCCACGTCACCGCGAAAACTAGCGCCACACACCGGGCTCGGGGTTTTCCTACTGTGCTTTGAATTCTAAGAGCCATCTCTGTGATGCAAGGCATGTAATTAAACACACAACTCGTCCAGCAATAATGTGTTCCTTCTGAGATTAGCATGAAATTGCCGATAATGTCAAAGTCACCATGGGATGCTGAGCCTAGAACAAGGTGTCTTCACATGGAAGAGATGATGCAAATGAAGCATTGCTATAAATTACCACAATCTTGTCTGAGAGCAGCACATTTCACTAGATCAACTTTTTCAGGTTCTGAATATAAGAACTACAATGCATTTCGGTCGATCATGCTGTTAGGACAAAAAAACGAATATAATAGAAAAAAAACATTGATTAGCAATGTCATAAATATTTTTATAAAATCTCTTCCTATCTGTTTGGAAACCCACAATGTACCAACAGGTTATCACGTGCAAAAATAAGGGCCACATTTGCTGCAGCTCGCCTACAGCATGCGACTGTGTGCAGCAAATTGCTGGTCACCTCCATAGCAGGGAAGCGACGGGAGGGAGGAGCTCCATATGGGAGGGAGGAGCTACGGAACCAAGTGAGCCAAAGAAGGAGGAGTTGAGCTTGGTTGTACCAGTAATTATGGAGGACCTTGGACTCACTGGTACTTGGAGTGTGTGTGAAGTGTTGTGATGACGAAGAAGACAATAATGTCGATTAATGTTGATGATAACACGAATTGTAAACAATATCATAAATCGTCGTTGGGTTTTGGTGGTCACACAGTCAGCGTCAAATAGCACTGCATAAGCTTTATGGTATTGTTTTTCTGTAGCTATTTAGCTAGCATAGTTTCCTGAAACTTCGAGTGACTATTCCACTGTTGACTAGCTAACGTTATTTTGTCAGTGTTGACCTCAGCTACGCCCATGTTGGTCACTCATCATAATACCACATCATAATATTGTTCATATTATTAGGCTTATGAGTCCCTAGAAAAGGATGTGTGAAATGCAGTATGTTTACAACCCCTGTAAAAAAAATAAGACCTTTTTCATTCATTTTCAACAGACAACAAAGTTTTCACCCAGGTGTGTGGTAACTATTAAGATATGTATGGCATGGAACATTGGTGTAAGGCAGCTCTCCAGCTAGAAGAGCTTTTACTTTGACAATTAGGCCACGAGCACCTCTGACCACAAGGATGTCAGACAAGAGCGAAGTCGTACACTGATCCGTTTGTCCATGACATCTACTACTCTGTGTTGTAGAGGGTTGGTACAGTAGATATGCGTATTTAAGGGGACTGCAAGGATGCCGCACCAGTGGGTGGTCCAGTCCTGTCTATGAACCATACATATCCCAAAATCCTGTGGTCAGAAGGTCACGACAGACGATGGATGACTTTAAACCGTGCATGACACCAGATGTGCTGAACAGGAAATGTTTCTAATGAGGGGACTGTTATACTGTTGATGATGCTTGCTGGGAAGTTGATGGATGTTAAAGTCATGGCTGAAATGAGGATGTGAGAATGAAACTCATGGGAATGGACATGAATTCCTTCCTTATGTGTCATTTCAGTGTAAATCCAAAGGTTTCCCAGCTGACCTTGTGGTGTTCCTCTGAAATGAATTACAGCTAATCATCAAATTATAAAAAAAAGTCTTCTGGTGCCTGTGGATGAAAATATTGGAAACTCCTGAGGGATATTAAAGAAGCAAAGTGAGAGAAGCAAGATGAAACATATGCTGTAATATTGCATCTGGAGACCTAATATTATCCACAGCTCAGCTAGCGGCTTCGTAGCGCTATCGTACCCTGGCCGCTGGTCTGCGTGCATGATCCAGTTTCCTCCTTGTCTACACAAAGGTAAAATGCAGCATCTAAACAAAAACCGTTACAGTATATTTGTCATTTTATCATTTCTATACAGCAATAACTGATGTGTATTGTCTATGGGACCTTACACAGTACCCCATAGACCGTGCCTGGGGAACTGGCTCTGGGGATAAGAAACGATATGGAGGTAGAAGAGGACAAATTGGTGCAGTGGGTGTGTCCACACCTCTGGCAACACACCACCAAGGAACAACATGCTGTTTGCCATGGATCCCATGGAGAGCGTGGGGGAGCATTTTCTGTATATACATTCAGTCTCAGCCTTCATCATTCTGTCCAGATCCTGAGTTAAAGGTCCAACAGGTCTTCCAGTCACTGTGTAATAACGGTGGCTCTTCTTATCAAAGGTTCCTGTTCAATTGGACTCCAGATGACACACCACTATCGATTTTCTTTTTCTTTACTGGCTCCAGTATTGAAATATGTCGTCACAGAGGGGGAAATTGACAGTTGTAGTTTTCCCAGTATGGCTTGGACTGATATAATGCATTTCTCTTTCAAGTTGCTATAACTTCATGACAATCTTTATTCTTTGACCATTTATTAAGGCCTCCAAACTATTAATAACCTTGAAATTTAGAAATGAAATTCACGATATGAGGTGATGTGAAGACCAAAGACCCCAGATTATTAAAGACTTAATTCCACTCCTGCCAGTGGAAGGACTCCTTAGAATCACTGCATTAATTATGTCTAAATCACACAGTAAATAATGAACACTATTATATTTATAACTTTCAGTGAAGACTCTTCAACAATCACTTGTGTGACAGGTGAGGAGTGCAAAATAAAAAGGAAGCGATTACGCCAGTCTCGGGGAAAAGGGGGGATTTAATGGATAAGGCGCACAAACTCAAAACCCGTGAACTAATCCAAATCAAGGATAGAATATGCAGCAGTCAAGTGGTTCAAAGACAAGACATATATAGATGCATTTCTCCATTGTTTTACATGCATTAATCTTCAACAAAACGCCTCAACACAATCCTCAATCACCAAGCCTCGGAAACGATGACACCACAACTTACCACAATCTGATCTCCAGACTTTAAGTTATTTGATGACCAACTTAGACAGCGAGATGCCTGAACTCGCTATCTGTTGATCTGTTGGGGCTAATTGGAAATGGCGTGGTGACAGTGCAGATATACGAGTGCGGACCTTCAGTCAAAACCCCACCGCTTCCAGAGCTGAAGAGAATTGATTAAAACTTCCACCCCGTGTGATAAGAGGGCAGGTCCTTATCAGCTTTTGTTTTACTTGATTGTATAAACAGATAGGACACTATCTGAGGCGCCATGAGAGGAAGATGGGCAAAATGAATGTGGTCAACTCCCTTCAATAAGAAGCTCAGTACTGTATTTTAAACATGTTAAGATACAGATTGTGAGTCATGGTTAAAATAACTTGCATACGTACAGTATACGTATATAAAATGCAATGGCAATGACACCTTTGTTGTACATTAAAATAGTTTTCATGAATGTTTTATTTAAAACATTTGTCACACATTTGTACTATTATAATGCAATTTTAATATGAAGAACTACATATGTTAAAAATAACTAAAGTTAGTCCTATGTCATAAATTTAAGGATATATTGTATAAAGCATAAGTGATTTTTAAGGGACTGGACAGACATTGTGTATCTGGGCACATTTACTGCATGTCATATATTACTTTGTCATAAATTGTTGAGCTGGAACAATTAGCTAGACAATGATCATGTCAGTGTGTGTGCTATAATGGTCAGCCCACATTGCACATTTCTCACCTTGTGTTCAGAGTATATTTAAAATCTAATGGCTTCCAACATTATTTCATTATTTTTCAAATCTGGGTCTTCACCAAACCATGATCTCTACAACAATATAGGCACTTCGTACACTGAATTGTATCTTTTCTTCACATACAGCACCATTGCCTGAGCCCAATTCCTTTAGTCAAGGTGAAGCAAAGCTGGTGTAAACAAGCTTCCCACGCCGGCAGAGACGTGTGAGTTAGTAACATATAGGCCAACCCTGTTATTTCCTTTAGTGTTGTTCTCCCCAACCCAAAGGCAAAACTTCCTTTCCTGAACCCAGCAAACCCACAACACAAATGGTAGTGCCACATGTTTCATTCTTGCAAACATTAATCTAATACTGTGTGTTGAGGGGTGTTTAACATCCAAAAAGGACTCACTAGAGCTAAAACCTGTGAAAAATGGGGAAAAAACCCCTACTAGAAGTACTAGAAATTTGTTTTTATCTAAATCCAATGCATACATCCAACGCATGCTGGATATTTTTTCACTGGCTACCTGATAAGGAAGTTGGATTTAGCAAAAGTAGCCAAAGATCATAGCACTGAATAATAGTAGCAAAATATCTTAGCACTGGGTAAGGTTAGCAAACTGCATTACACTATAATAATAATAATAATAATAATAATAATCATATATTATGTAACAGTATTATATTGTATACTGTTATTGCTTTCAGCTTCATTATTCCTCCACATTATAAGCCTACGGTTGTTTCAAACTGTCACTTTACTTACACATCACGCCACTATTCAGTGATCGGGAGGTCACTTGTGCAATTGTAGTGTTTTCTGTAATTCTTCCCTGTTCTGAGGCTGGTCTGTGCTGGAGGTACTATTCCCCATGAGGATCAATAAATGAATCTTGTTATTATTATCTGGGTCTTCATCCTGAGCAATAAGAACTACTGTTGGTGGTAGTAGAGGTGTTAGAATAATAATAATTATTGTATAAATATGTTTACTGTGAACATTATGGCTGCACTAGTGCAGAGTTGAATTCTTGTTTAGTCAAAAATCTGCAGCTCCAGCTCCCTCGTGACCAGGCAGGTCTACACCCACATGCTAATGAGTTCTCCTAGCCAATCAGGCGAGGACTGCAGGCTTTGTCCCTGTAATTTATTTAGCCCAGCCGGGTAACTCAACAGGCTGTAAGAGCCCATGCAGTTTCCTAGCAGGTCAGAAACATCTGCTTAGCTGGCTCATCAGACACCAGCACCAAGGACAGCTCCCGCACCAACCTGCTGCCAGAAGCTGTTGTTCTTTCAAGGATGCCGGTTGGTGCGAAGAGACGGGCGGATGTCTCCTCTGAGCAGCGACGATGGCGGGTTCATTAATAAAGGAGCACTACTGGCCTGTGCTCTGTGGAGAGCAGGCTCGTTTCATTCCCAGTCTCTCAGTACTTTAATTGCAGGCCCCTACCCTTTCTTCCTTGGAAAAAAAAACCCACTTAATTTTCAATCATCATTACTGTCACCTCTTCAGTTCTCCATCCCAAGCTACAGGCAACCACTGATGTGTCCGGAGACACTTCAAGCGCCACGGGCTTCATTTGAACACAATTAAAACGTACTGTCACATTTCGCCGGGATATTAAGAATAATCAAGGCCAAAGCCTGTAACATGACTCTGTCTTTCCAGATATCACCGCTGTGCATTGGTCCTATTTCAGGTGTGGCTATAGGGCAGAACAAAGCAAAATTCAATATCATGACACTATATAAAATAGCAGCACTATTACTTTCCTGTCATTTACTGACAAGTTCCATATTAAAGATACACAGGGAAAATGGCATCAGCAACTCAAAGCTATTACAGTTACTGACAGAAAATGCTAACATAACTAACAGCTAAAGTTAGCCTTCACTGTCACAATCTTCGAAGGCAATTTTGTCTGAAAGCTTTTTTTTTTATTGTCCAATAATATGTATTTTTTAAATCTTAAGTCCTAGGTAAGACATTTTTGTATTCAGCACAGCTGTTGAGAGGGTCGTCATATGCCAAAGACAGACACGCTCAGGGACAGTTTCGATCAAAAAGACAATCATATGTCACTACAGTGCATCACCAGAAACTTAACAAGGGTTGCAAGCTCTCGCAAATAATAACAGAATAATGTCTGAAAAATAACACAAAGACAACACTGGAGGAATAAATCCAGCCTCATTCAATATGCACACCTACAGCCTCCGGTTAAAAAACAGGGAGCTCTCCAGTATTTAATCACAATCGGACGGTGGCGCCAGCTTTGCTGAAGCATGGTGAGTTTGTGATGGGAGTCATTTTTCCCTCCGGAACATTCCACTGCTGTGGCAGTTGTCTTTGGCCCCGGCCCAGGGCTTCAGTCTTTTTTGCCAGGATGTAATGGATGTAATGGAATTTCTGCTGCCATCCACAGCAATCTATGCAGGACCCAGATGGATTTCCTCATTTCATTAACGTTTGACTTGTTCGAAGGGCCACCTTCAGCCAACACAGGAATTAGCACACGAATGATGGGAAAGCCCATATGTCAGTCTGCTGGAGATTTGATAGAAGACTGATTGACCCACAATAGATTTCCATACAAAAACATACATTTACCACCTCCAGTGGAAATAATAAAAAAGAAGTCATTAAAATGTATGAGTGAAATGTAATCATTGTGGTTAGATGGGTTAATGAGGAAGTCTGGATACTGTGTGCATCACGGGATGCTGACGGGACTATTAGCCTGATCTGCATGGTGTGCTGACAAAATCCCTATTGAGCCTGGGTCTTGTACAATGAGACAGGGACCACACAACTTCCCAACGACCACCGCATGGGAATTAAGAAAATATCACTCAGGGCTGTGTGCAGTGGGGGAAGCTGATGCCAGGTTCATGCCGAGTGGTTGTATAAGAGGTTTTATTGCATTCAAAATACTTGTTACTATAGTTGTTTTGTTGTTTTTTTTTGTTTGTTTTTTTACAGTTCACAGGTCATCCAGCAAAAGCAAGCAAAGCATGGAGTGGCAGAAGGCTAGAGTGCACTTAGCTTAGCCTACACAGTGTTTATGCCATGTAGCAGCTCATTTCTTCTCTTAAATGTAACTGTGGGCTTTCTCTCTATAGGATAACGATCAGCATTCTTGACTGCAGCTAACAGCAGTGTGCGTTTGGGTGTTTACTATGTTTTTGCTACAGTAAGACTCTTGCCTTTGGTTTTCTTTTCTCCCGCACACTTAAAAAAAACCCTCTGAGCCTGTTAAGTATTTATGCTTGCTAACTGTATTGGAGTTTTAGGTTATTTATTAATGTGGTAAAACAGGAGACTATCTTCACTTACAGACTCAACGGGCTTCCAAGGGATTTCCACATAGAGTTGAAATTAAATTGTTAAAAGGAAAAAGTGAAACCAACGATTAAATCACATTCAAGATGGTTTTTCCTCTCCCAAGCCTTAGGACAAGTCCCATGTGTTTGTTTCAGTATCGCATCTGTCAAACAAAGTAAAAGTCACACAGATTTTGTTCTCATCACACTATCAGCTCATATCATTGAAACACATCCCAGTTATCTGTCGTCTGCCTGAGCTGTCAGTCACAAACACACAGACACACACACACACACACACACACACACACACACACACACACATACACAAACACACACACAATGTAATCACATTCTATGTGCTTCTCCGAGCTTTGTATTACTTCTTTTCAAAATCAAAAAATGAAAATGTGTTCAAATGAAAATGTAGCCATATTTGTGTTCTTGTGATTGGCATATTGTCATTTTTTAACAATCTTTTCTTTCCTACATGTAGTAAATAACAGAGTTTGGCCTGAAATAAAGAAATTCCCCCTCGGGCTGCCAGTTTCCACACAATCTCCCACGTGTGACCTGTCCAAGATGCTGCAAGATCAGCGTCTTCAATTCTATTTCATCTGGGAACAGCAGCAGGGTTAACCTCACGGCTCCTGGCAAACCCCACGTAATGAGAAACAGCCCTACAGGCGCGAACACCGTGGGCTGATTCCATAGGCCAATCTGTGACAGCCAAAAACTTGAGTTGTCATCAACATGGTTCACATTCTACATTTAGCCATAACCTGAGTAATGGCTGCTTGCCTTCCAACACTGCTCTTACAACCCAACACACCCCACACTACACACTGCCCTTACAACTTAACACACACCACACTTCAAACTGGCAGCTCTCAGCTCCTCATTCTCCTGGATCAAAGGGAAATATGACCTACCAATGGCCTCCGCTCATCAAGAACATCAAGATTCTGATTTTAACAGGCTATGGAGCGACCCGTTTGGAAAACTCCTGTGACAGTTCAGACTGATGAATATCACCACACACTCCTTCCACACTCATCAGCCTGTTTGCATTATCCAGATTTTACTTCATAAGCTACAGATGTGCTTGCAGACACACCGCTGTGACACTAGTATTTCATATCATGACATAAGACAGTAAGTGCACGTTGCAGAATATACTATATTGCGAAGTATTGAAATGTCACGGAACATGTCCTAATGCAATATGCAGTCATAGGTTTTTAATTTAAATCTTAGTCACTCATGAACAAAACACTTTAAAAGGATACTTGAAAGGATTTGCTGGATTTTTTTCTCAGTGCTGCATTGACACTGTGTACTCTTAACACGTCTATCTTACTGGGTTGGCCTAACTGGTATTGCTCTGTACTGGTGCCAGTCATATCTGGTCAGTAGAGAGTACTGCCACGCTAAGAGTGGCTCTACACACCATGTGCTGTCCCATAGTGTCCCCCAAGGTTCAATTTTGCGACCTTTTTCCAAAAGAAGCCTCTATGTGTTTCTGTTGGCCCAAAGCATCAGTAAACATTATATATATATATATATATATATATATATATATATATATATATATATATATATATATATATATATATATATATATATATATGTGAGTGTGTGTATATACCAGCTTCAGGACCCCAACCAATCTGGCTTCAAGCCGGCACATTCTACGGAAACTGCACTCATTGCAGTAACTGAGAAACTACATGCGGCTAGAGCAACTGGACTATCATCAGTTCTGATTCTGCTTGACCTTTCGGCGGCCTTTGACACAGTCAATCACGAGATCCTCCTGTCCATCCTCTCAGGCCTTGGTATCACTGGCAATGCATGGACGTGGTTTGCATCCTACCTGGAGGGTCGTTCCTACCAAGTAACATGGGGAGGATCAACATCCACGCCATGCAAACTCTCCACCGGTGTTCCACAAGGCTCAGTGCTGGGTCCACTTCTTTTTTCCCTTTATACCCGCTCTCTGGGTGAGTCAATCTCTGCACATGGCTTCTCTTATCACTGTTATGCGGATGACACCCAGCTCTTCTTTTCCTTCCCACCCTCTGACACACAGGTTTCAGCTCGAATCTCTGCATGTCTGAAAGACATTGCCTCTTGGATGGCAGCTCACCACCTAAAGCTTAATCCAAGCAAGACAGAGATGCTGTACATCCCTGCAAGAGCCAGTCCTCATCGTGATCTTTCTATCTCATTCGAGAACACCGTGATCACTCCATCCATGGAAGCGCGTAGCCTTGGTGTAGTTGTCGACAATCAACTCTCCTTCACGGCCCACGTTGCTAACACAACACGATCATGCAGATTCGCCCTTCACAACATTCGGAGGATTCGGCCATTTCTCTCTAGGGTGGCCACTCAGGTCCTTGTCCAGTCCCTTGTTATCTCAAGACTGGACTACTGCAACTCCCTACTGGCTGGTCTTCCTATGCATGCCATCAAACCCCTGCAACTGATCCAGAACGCTGCAGCTCGGCTGGTCTTCAACCTTCCCAAGTTCAGCCATGTCACTCCCTTGCTGTGCTCCCTCCACTGGCTTCCAGTAGCTGCCCACATCAAATATAAAACCCTGGTGCTGGCCTACAAAGCAAAGAATGGTCCAGCTCCTCCTTACTTGATGGCCATGGTAAAACCCAGATGCATACCTAGAGCCCTCCGCGCCTCAAGTATGTCTCGTCTTGACCCTCCATCATCCAGGACACATGGGAGACAAGCATACAGACTTTTCTCTGTCCTGGCTCCAAGGTGGTGGAATGAACTTCCCTTGTGTGTCCGAACATCGGAGTCACTTGCTGTCTTCAGACGCCAACTGAAGACCCACCTCTTTCAAGTGCACTTTGCATAATTATGCATTGTCTATTGTACTTTATCGTCTCTTTCCTCAGGTATTGTGCATAATTGGGTTATAGGAATTGTTTACTGTCTTTTTCCTCAGGGGATGTGTATATTCAGGTATAATTGTTAGGTATCATTTGATTTTCGTCTAGTGGTTTTTCCAGCTTAGAGTACCTTGTGTTCAGGACTATCTATTCTACCTTGGAGATTCCAAGCAACTACATAGCACTTTTGTAAGTCGCTCTGGATAAGAGCGTCTGCTAAATGCCATAAATGTAAATGTATATACTGTAATATGCAATACCAGTGTGCAGACAACACCATTATATAAGTCTCCTCCCACCGACCCATTGCCAATGACTTGGTTTTTACCTGTCTAGAAGTAGAAGACATCAACTCCTGGATGGGTGACAATTTCCTGCAACTCAACAATGACAAAAGGGAATTTATCATCACTGGCAATGACTGTGAGCACTTTTGGGGACCCTATCTGTTAAGGTCCAACACTATATCAAAAATCTAGGCATCACAGTTGACTATGACCAAAGCATTAAATGTCATTTCCCTAGAACAGCATTATATCATCTCTGTAACATAGCCAAGGTCAGAAGTATCCTCACATCATCTGAGAGTAAAAAATCTTTGCATGCATTTATAGTGTGATGTCTAGACTACTGTAGTGCTCTAGTAGCAAGTTCTAATCCTACAGGGTGTTCAAAAAGCAGTAGCCAAAGTTCTATCATGAAGAAAGATGAGAGAATGTACTACACCAACAGCTGCACTGGCCACCTGTGTCACTCAGGACTGCCATTAACACACTCCTGCTGATGTGTGAGTGTTTACATGCTCTTGGCCCTCTATAGCTGAGTAGTATGATCACAAGTCTTGTTCCCTCAAGAGCTGCCAGACCAGCTGATAAAACCATGCTGCTCTCCACACACTACACAGCACTAAAATTGCTCTCTGCTTTCAGGCCTCAAACTCTGGAATCCTCGGCCAGTTGACCAGAGGGCTCTTAATAATCTTTTATAAAGTTATAAAGTTAAGATCTATTTATTTTGTAAGGCCTTTAATAAAACTGCTGTGTCTCAAATATTTTTAAGCTTGCTTGTTTTTAAACCAGTGGTTTTTACTTTTAACTATATGCCCCATTTTATTTGCTGGGGTTGCATTTTTATTTCCTTGAAAGGTGCTTTTAAATTGTCTTTTACAATTATGGATTCTCTTTTGTTTCCTGTACTTTTATATTCGGTGCAATAACTGATATTTCTATTTGCACCTTTATTTTAACATATCTTTTCTTTTTTTATATTATTTCTTATTATTATAAAAATTAAATTATCATTTAAACAGATAACAACCGGGAAGGATCCAGGACTGAAGCTGAGGATAATATAGTGTATAAATAGGAACAAACCAAGGGATTAGCGTTGATCTCTTCAGGCTTGTATCTTCTCTTGAAACTCTGATCTAGCATCTTTTCAGTGTTCTTCCTATTTTATTTTGTCTCTATTTGCGTAGTAATAAATATCTGAGTATTCAGTAATATTTTGTCAAGTATGCTCTCCCATGCATTTCTGAAACTGTATAGATGATTTATTACTAACACAACATTCCTTTAGATGTCTGTAGGTATTTCATTAAGAAGAAAAATAGGGGTAATATAATCCATTATAATGGGCAACTAATAGAAATGCAAAATACTTTTTCATCTAATATGACTAAAATACTCAGTTAAAAGAGTTCATGCAGTGCTTTTCACTAATAAATAAGAACAAATATTTCCAATACATATCTGGATATTATGTCCTTGAAACTGTCAGGAGGGAGAAGCAAAATGGAACAGGTGTGTGTAGTTTAACGAGCAGGTGGAGGTGAGCTAGGATGTGGTTGGAGGGATGGGGGGGCGTGGCCATGATCAAACCAAGCACACAATGTTGTATGTTCTGCTTTTACCCATTTCACTCAAAAGACCAAATGGCTTTTTCCTCAGCACTGAGGAGACGTATCATTCCCACGTGAAATGAACACAGTGGTAGACCTGAAAAGATGGAGTTCCTGTGTTAGCATTTGCTCCATTCGCCGTGTTCTACTCCAACACTTTAAAAAAACACACCAATTGAAGGCTAACATTGATTGCTGGCTTTCACTTCCTGTGTAATACTATGCATTATATATGCACCGTAATGTAAGCCAATATTATAGTCATTATCCTTAACCATTGTTCACCTCAATTGAAATTCTGAATTTTGAAAAGTATGCTGTAAACCTACCAAAAAATATATATATTTCTAGACATTACAATTACATCCTGTAGCAACAAGCCAAATGAACATGAAACACTGGAATCACATTTGAGAACAATAGCAACTGTGAGACACACTGTAGGAAAAGGAGCCTGTGATGACTTAAGAGCCTTTATCCTTCAGAGCTCATTTTCTCCAATGAAATGCCTTACAACAATAACAAAAACACTGGGAATATTCACAGACTCCATGCACCTTTGCTTCTTTTGGCCATTTAAACATGTTTCTGCTACTCTCCCTAATTCTGCAGGGCATATTCCTGCTGCAGAGCACACCCAGTCTGACGAATAGCCCGCCCACTGCAGTGCAATAGCCCGCCCACTGCAGTGCAATAGCCTGCCCACTGCATCGCCTACATAGGTGTCTGGCTCCTCCCATTGTTTATTCCTCATGCTATCTCATAGAGCTTTTTCCTTGCCTCAGTCACCATTGACTCATTATATGTTTGGCACCAGATTCCAGTGAAGCTACACTGAGCAACATGTCAAAATAAAAGAAGTGCTTTACAAATAAAACAATGACAATTGCATGACCTACGCAGGACTGAATGTATTAATTATGATTTCAGTGAATACTTGGTTATTAAAAACCATTTAACAGTTTTGTTGTACTGGGCATGGCAGGATAGGAAGCAACTATTTTATGCTGAGATACTAGCTATACAGAGAGGCGCATAGAGGTGTGTATGAGGGCTTAGCATTACAAAAGAAAGCACCTCACTGTTTTCCCAGTCTTTACACTGCCCTACTGCATTTATGAGTTTGGTGTTGAATTAGACAGACACAGACAATATACATCAGACCTGACAATGCAGCAAATGCAATTTATAAATCAATGGAGTAGATTACATGTATGTCATTTGACGTGTCAATATTTATCCCATAACCTTGGTGATCCTAGAAGAAAGCTTTTTCTGATCTATAGCAGATGAGCTAGAGAAGTGTATGCTAAAGCTGGGTACTACATCAGGGAACTTGACTAGGTTCCTTATTTCCCCATCTGCTCCACAGTACAGTATTTTAGGTTTTAGTCTGATCGTAATATGGTATCTGCACACAGATGAATCCCACTAAAATAATTGCTTACCTCATTACATGTCCTGTGACCATGTAATATTTAAGAGCACCAGACACACCAGGATAAAAGTGAATGCATTAAAAAAAACTACAGAGCCCAGTTAATGAAGTCACAAATATACAGCGTTATCTCCAATACAGACTGGATAATTGGTGTTTTTCTTTCCCTTGCATAACAACTAGCCATTTGTTTACTTAGTGAAAGTTCAGCACAGAGACAGGGATCCACACTCATAGACAGGAGGAAATGCAGCACCTATGAAAGTGTGTGATAAATCCTGCTCCCTGATTACCTATCTCCACTCACCAGGCAAAAGGGAGGGCCGAGGAGGACACGGGGCTTGGGAGGAGAGGACGTGGGTGCCCAGCTGTACTTACTCGGAAGGATTAGGTGGAATAGGCGCTGCTTTTTGTTCAGTATAACAGAAAGCTGAAGATAGTTTCAGTACATTGCACTAATTGTCTGATGACTGCAGCGTCAAAAGGGGGTTAAAAATAAGGTCAAATTAATGAGCTAAATTACAAGAATTAAAGGTGCAGTAGCCGAAAGCTATCCTGAGCTAAGCTGAGGCCAGGCTGTCAGGTAAGTCCGGCCACCCGCCTTGGTTACAGTTGCTCGGCCTGTCAAACTCTCGCAGCCGTCATGTTAATCTGTGGTAACTTAAATGATATCAGTGAGATACTACAAACGAAATAATAGCACGTGCTGAAATGTACATTTTTGGAATTATAGCTCTAAAATACCAGAGAGAAAGGACAACAATATACAGTACAACAAATATAATTTGTTGGCAGAGTGTTGCGAATGAAGAAGACATTAAAAATCGATTCCTGCCGGTGTTCAGTGCTGCCAGTGGTTAATACTGACAGTCAAATGCTAGGTTAGCTAACGCCATTCAAACCGAATAATATGGGCACTTCCATTTGTCAAATGTAGTTAATTGTGAACCACTTCATTCATTGTTGGTTTTCGGCAGTGCGTAATAGCCACTCCTTTGGTCGCAGGGAGAGCGCAGCTACTGAGATAAAGACTGGGACTCTCGGCACCACCCCTCCCTAAAAGAAATTAAAGTTAAAATGTGTCTCCGTCTTGCAATTAATGTTATTGGTCTTTCTTTTACGTGGTACATGGAGCTACTCGGCCCCAAATGGTACACAGCTAACTCTTTGATTAACTATCTAACTTAAACATGTACTGCTGACATATCTATTTTAATATTCAACATCCGCTAGCTAACGTTAGTTTCTTCAACCAAAACCAATGTAAACCATAACATTTGTCTTCTTGTATTAGTCTTATTAGTCTCAAACAGATGCTGTGCATAACTATCCCCTCTAAACGCAGGCCTTTGTAAAGGTAAACCAAAAAGCGAAGGAGTGAAACATAATTTACTTAAGATAATTTACTTTGGGAAATGATTTAATCAAGGTGCTTAAAATTACAAGAGTTTCAAAGTTAATAAACTACTTAAATAAACAGGAAAACTGTTAACTGTTACGTTGCAGTTGTCTGGTTTGCAATTTACACCCTCCCCGCCCTGACGTCCTCTGCTAATCAGGTTGGCAGCGTTTAATGAACACTTGCTATGTGTGTCATATCTCGGTTATATTTCTCCAAACCAGGCCATTACGGGGACTCACAGACAGCAATGTCCAATTACACCAATAGCTTTATGGTTGGTGAGGAATCGCAGAAATGTTGGGAGGCCGGCCTGATTGCAGTTTGTTAGTGGGAGCTAATGAAGGTGTCACTTGCACTGTTGCTGAGATGTAGACCTGCTCCATTAATGACAGCCACTACCGATTTAGCCCAGGAATGCTATGTAATTAAGCATGGGGCTGAGATTGCAGGTACTCCTAGCCATCATTAAAGTGACAATGCAGGTTCTGTTTTCAGGGTGTCAACCTTGTGTGTGTGTTTTTTAAAGCTTCAGCTATTCCTATTCAAATGCAAAATGACAAACAGCCAAGATAAAAGTCTGCAACAGGGTTCAGCCCTATAAATGAATTAAACAGCAGTGATAAAATAGCATCCTTGCCCCTTTGGAGTTGTTCACGTATATATAAATCTAAAAAGAAGATTCCAAGTGAGTAACTGCTGCATACTTCAGTAAGAGATGTAGAGATATTGTAGAGAGACAGAAATTTCTGGAGAAATGGCATTTGGGACAGGTCCATCTATATACAATAGGTATAAAGAAGATTCCAGGAAGGAGCATCTGAAGTCTCTGTAGTACAAGATGCAGACGTAGTCAAAATTGCGATGAAGTACACAGTATTTCCTGAGAAACAAAGTTTTGAATAGTGCTCCTCCATCTGTTGTGCAAGTGTTTTTGTGAATGTATGTCTTTTGTCTGTGATTTGAATTCAAGGTGTTAAAAATGTTCCATGGTGTTTTATTTATTTCTTTTTTATTTAAGTCTTGAAGACCATAAAGCAACACACTTTTGCTAAAATCCTGTAGCTGCAGTCTCCTCTAAGCTGCACTGGAGGAGGTGGGAGAAATGTGACCTGCACGACACATTCGTCCCACTTTCACGGAGTGGCTTCATCTCTGTGCTTGCAGAGGCCCGATTAGTCCTGATGGTGCTGACATTATCTAACACTCTGTGGAGTTGCATAGGGCACCATGGGAACACAATCCCACCCTCCCCTCCCCCTCTCTGTGCCTCTGCCCTCTGCTGCAAAGCTCCACTTACAGCCAGAGATGCTGGTACCTGGCCACAGGGCACCGTGGATGGGCACCGTCACTCCAGCGAAATGGTAAAAACTCCTGGACTGTTAGACTGTTGGATTGCTGCTGGATTGCAGGATTACAATCCAAATGAACTGAAAAAACGACGCCATTTAAAGGTCTTACTTCAGAAATGCCGTTTCAGTTCGCAAAAATATTGTCTCATGTGTAATAATGAAATGGGGAAAAAAATAAAGATCCTGTCTGTCTCATCAACAGTCGTTTGAGGCCGTTGTCCTCATGAAATTACGCTCTGGCACTCCAGCTCTAAGAACTGTTATTGGCTGATCTGGGACATAGCCCCGTCTCTTTGCTTTATCTCCGGCAAGCATGACCTGTAGGCCGGGTGGAACTTCCACACAGATCCTGCCAGACGGCTGATTAAAAGTGTTGAGGGATAAATGTTTATCACTCTCTGTGGGGGCCTGATGGTGCCTCCACATCTGAAAACAAGGAGCCCGGAGGAGCATCCCGCTCTGGCAAACACACTCCATTAATTATCTTTATAATTCAGAAGCCAGGGGCTGTTTGATGTACAGTGACAGATTTCTGTAATAAAGACGGAGCGCAGCAGTTGAGGCAGTGCAAAGGAGAATGCTTTTAATAAAGAGAACGCAGGGCTCTCTCGCCTTAACAGCAACTTCAAAGGCCATGTCAAGAACTTTTTAAATAGTCGGGAAATTACTGGAGCTCAATTACTTTGCCTCTCAGTGTGACGGATGCAGCACTCTGTAGACAATATGGGATTTAAGTACAGCTGCACTTATGGCGACAAAAGAATAATGAGTCCAAGATGGAGGTAGAGCAGCCGCTTTGCTCCGCATTTGGGCAAACACAGTAGAACTCTGGTGGAGATGTGTATGTATATATTTTATGCGTTGTGTTGGAGCAGCACGTCCATGAAGGCCGTGTGCTCATGGGAGGGGAGGAAGAGGAGGAGGCACAGCACAGGTCTGGAGGCAGGCTCTTTAACGGCACCCTCCCACGTTCAGGTGAAGATTAAGACCTTTCTCGCGGCTGTGAATTATATTACACCCCCCCCCCCCCCCATTGGATAGGAGTGATTTTTAGGAGCTATTCAAATCCCTCCCCCCGAGGCGCCGAAATCAGATCCGCAATGGTCACGACTAGTGCCAGGGCTAGGGGCGGGAACTCTACTCACTCCGCCTCCAAACCATTCTGCCCACACCTTAAGAGCTGCTACTGGTCCTGGTGATAAAAGGCTTAGCAGGACCTCTGCTTTGTGCTGGTGTCAAAGAGCCCTCACGCCTAGGCTGTGACTGCCATCCACAAGTAACTCTGCTTCACCACAGTCGCTATGCCAGGTGAGCTTAGCAACCCCTCCCACTCCAGACGCTCAGAGCCTTAGCGATCCACTTTCAGGATGCGGTTACCCTGGGTAACTCCTCCTGTCCTCTTGGGCTTCATATTCTGGCTTGCTGCAGTAAAGTTCATATTAATCATTTGTTCCAGTCACTGTGGTGGCAAGGCCCCCCCTCCACCCTCCCCCACCCATCGATCATGGTTCTTATCACGCAGGTAAATGAGGGTTAGCTCTGTCGAGACGCCAGGGTTTCTGGGTCCTGGCATGTGTCAATTCATTTCATTCCTTTGTCACGGCCATTAAACAAGTAGGCCACCAGAGATGAGTTCAGAGTCAACATATTCAATCAAATCAAATTGCTTGGCATGGTCCCAGCACAGTATACACACACACACACACACACACACACACTCACATGCATGCACCAACACACACGCATGCACACACACTGATGAGTTACTAATACAGCTGCATTGTTAAAAGGTTGTGATCATGCTCAGCAAATGTGTTTGCTTTACAGCAGTAGGGGATTTAGCGCCTCACTTCCATCAAAGCTCCATCAACTTCTGTGCTGCCACTAACTTTAGCTGCACGAGGCTGCACAGCTCCATCTACGACCTCCTGCCAGCACACGTCCTTACATTCTTCTGACCTCAATCCACAATACCTTGTGTGCACCAATGTCCCATTCAAAGCTTGGGACATATATTTATAGGCAATAACCATTGTGAACACTTGCATTTAAGTTGCCAATTGTGATTTACACCTCAGTCAGAATTTGTTTTCCACATTTACACTGAGAACACACACACACACACACACACACACACACACACACACACACACCAACACACTAGTGTTCACTAGGTGGCCAGTGCGGGTAGCAGCCCTAGATCTGGCACTCAGGGAGCAGCTGGGGTTAAGTGTCACGCTCAAGGGCACCTCACCACCAGACCACTGGCACACAAACACATCAGTTGAACGACTCTAATAAAACTCCACCCACAGCTACACAGCCTGGCAACAATCCATCTCAGCCTGGTACAACGCACACGGCAAGACGTGATGAACTAGAGACTAGACACGTGAACAGGTCCTAATGAATTTCAGAAGCTGTTTGGATTTTTACACCCATTCAGATGCCCAGATTGAAACGTGAACAGATTCTGTTGCATTTCAGAAGCTGTTTGGATTTTTAGACACGGTCAGAAGCTCAGAAATTCAGAAGTTGAGTAGATTTTTTTTTTTGTTTTAAAAAGTTGCATATTTACAGCAGTATATCAAGCCGAAAGCCTGGGACAGAATTCAGGTTAGTACCCAAATTCATTATTGATAATAAACTTAGCATAAGGTTTTCTTGGTGAAGTATTCCTTTAAAACAAAAATACATTGTTATTCTGGATCTTACACAGCATCTACAAGGTCCCCTTGTTTGTTGCTCATGTGGGCTGGGGGAGTGAAGCAGGCAGTGATATGAGGTGTAGGATTCAGAGCGCTCTGTGCATTTGGCATCTCTGTGTGCCCACTTTGGATTAATCCAATTTAAAGGCTTATGGAATTGACTTGAGCTAATCCAAATTCCATCCACACGTCTACATGCACATGCATACGTGCACTCACAAACACACACACACACACATACACACACACATACACGCACATACACGCACACACACACAGAACGTATGATTCATGCCACTGATGCACTCTCCTTCATGATGGGCTCATCCATGCACTGGTCACATCCTATGCATACTGATGACCTCACACACACACACACACACACACAGTACATGCCGATGCACATTCACACAATCATGCATGCAGGCGTGCTCACACAGACGAAATCAACAATGACATTGTCAAGAGTTGTAGCGTAGAGCCAGAGCTGTTTCTATACTCTCACACCTTCCCTGTCATCTAAACAGAGAGACAGAGTTCATTAAGCTGGAGATCTTACATTATGCCCACTGCTGCTCACCTAGGCACTTTCTGCCTTGTGGAAAATAGCTTAGGTGAAGTCGGAGCTTTTGACCGAAGATAAACTCACTTTAATGTTCTGTCTGACTACACACCTGCACACTGAATATTGCATTCCATATGGAGTCATGACCGAATATAACAAATAAAGAACAGCAAGATAGTGAAACACACATGCATATTAATCATCTCATATATTGCAATACAACCAATAAAGATTTAGATTTTACCCTTTGCATCACCAAGGGAGACTACATCAGCATTCCATTTCTTCTAAAGCCAAGTAACATGAAAAATATCACTGGTGTGTAATTCACGAGCAAACAAGAATATTAAGTATTATTCATGCCATAAACGTGTCTTTAGCTTTACATAATGCATTTGTCTCATGGCTAAAATCTTTTTTTGGGTCACAGTGCACTGTCGGTATACAGCTAATGTGGACCTGCTAAGAACCATCCATTTTCTCTCCATTACCATGACACTGAATACCCCTTCAAGCACCATGTATGGGCTGTGCACTTCATTCAAGAACAGCCTGCGCTGGGATGATAACATGAGAGAGAGCCCCAAAAACAGCAGTCTAACACCCATTACATAAGTTTGGGATCATCTCTGTTGCAGAGAAACCAGAAAGACTTCTTTTAAGAGTGGCACTAATATACCCTGAGCTTCAGCTGACGTTTGTTGCCTAAATTAACGAAGCTTGTAATGAAGTCAGCCGAGGCAGGGCAGTTTGGACCCTCTTTATTGGCAACAGATTGATGACTGAATAATGTTTTACATTTTTATGTTTCTAAGGATTCTTCTAGCCTGATGCGAGTTAATATTTGATCAAATAGTTTAATGTTTGTGCTATGCTGTCTACTCTCATATCCAAGTGCCTGTAGACACATTGGACAAAATATTGTAGCGTATAATCACTAAAATCATATGCTTCACAGTGTCTGACTAATTCACCACAGTATGTGTCTTGCAGGGATAGAAGTGAAGTGTCTTGTTGTGTAGGGTAAAACTAATGTTGTAGGATGGTGTTAACTAGATAATTACCATTTGGAAATGCATACACTGTATCTGTACAGGACAGTATAAAATGCCAACTGTTAAAAGCTATTGAAACCTACATTGTTCACAGCCCAGCCAAATGAGAGATGAGCCATGTTCCATATCTGTATATTCTTGTATCACATTGCCAAGCCTTGAAGAAATTTCAGATGTTTGGATAAAAGAACTTTGAACAGACACCCACATTGTATATGGTTCCACTAATCATTAGCTGTCTTAACTGTTTACTACAACATGATCAGAAAACACTTGGCAGCCATGGTTAGATACAAGCTGAGCATTGATTGATAGTGAGAGTCTGAGGTCTTGGCAATTAATATTTCAATGTTGGAGTTATTAATAATGCAAAGCAAAATTCTAGCATGCACATGATATATTATGCAAGCAAAGTGCTTAAAATTATGATACATGTTTAACATGTCTAGAGCTTCAGATGCCCTTGGTTTGCACAGCTGATGAAGTTTTTGTGTCCAAAAGTGTGATCAGGACAGAGTGACGTGAACAATGGTTATGACAGCTGGACAGCTGCAAGGATGTGGGATCATCCAATCAAGACAGCAGTATCCAAGAACCTCAACAAATCAGCCAGTTGAAAAGGAAAAACAACGTCAAAGTTATCAGCACACATGCACCGTCGGTCATCAGATACTAGAATTGTGAACTTACCAGAGTTAAAATGAATGTCACCCACATAAGGTCAGGAAAACATTCATAGAGCGTGGGGCACTTACCTCAAAGTCCGCCATCTGAACACTGTAGACCAGTCAAAAAGAAGGTAGAGAATGGACATAGAAAATGTCAGCCTATGTAAGAGTGTAGGAGATACCGTTCCAAGATACGTCCCTCCAAAGATTACGCCAACAGGAACCAGACGCGCTTGCCCTGGGAAAATTCGACCAATGGCTGTAAGAAGAACCAGGATGAGTGGAAGAACAGCACCAGATCCACAGAAATGGAAACGGGTATACCATGGAAGTGTGGTGTAGAAAAAGGGTGTAGCCTGGATTCAGGGGTGTGGCATGGAATGAAGGATGGCACAGTTTGCATCTTAAGTCATGTGATACAAACATTCGTTTCACATGACGTAAGATGCAAACTGTGCCAAGGTGATCTCAGACATTCTGAAGCTCGGACTATATGGAGCAGTAACTCCATATACAAAGGCCAAGGTTACATCTGCAAGGTTACTGATGTGTGCACACATGGAATTGAAATGTGAACTATGTGGTCAGATTTGACAATATATATATATATATTTTTTTTTTTTTCTTGTGCAGTGTTACAATGTTGCTTTTTTTCGTGTTTTTTCTTATGGTTGTTGTTGAGAAGGGTATATAACAGATATGTGGTTTATGTGAGCTGTATTCCTGGCCTGATAATAGAGTAGATAAGGGTGAGAACACATTTGGGGTACTGAAACACACTTGGGGTCCCTCAGCAATTAAAACTCAGTTTCATTTAATTTTAAAGACCTTTTTTAAATATAATATTTATAACTGCAGACAAATATTCAAAGCAACTTTAAAGAAGCCAAGTGTAGATCACTAATGAGCAAGCCAAAGGTGACTGTATCAAGAAAACTTTGGGAACTTGAGAACTTTTGAGAACATGCTGAAGAGGAGAACCCATCCTTGTTTGGGCGACATCTGGGAGCAGTGGTCGCACTAACAGGAAGACTGGAAAGTGCACTCAGACATGCACAGGCGCAGTACATTACGATACTCCATTAAGATAAGGAAGGTACTATCACCATCGGGATGGGGACGGTCTGATAGTTTCTAGATGAATAACCATCACGCCGGCGGTTGTGGTCCAGCAGGCCCAGGCGGCACAACCAGCGTGACGCCGGAATCGGGACGTCTGAGGTGTCGCATCACGGTCACGCGGCAGCATCCAATCAGGGAGCAGGTGCATGCCAACAGATCGGCAGAGAGATGTAACAGAGGGTGCGCTGGTTTATAATACTTAGAAATATTGCATTGCCAGCAAGGATGCCCCCTGGTGGTGGAGTATGGATATAACTCATGCGCCAAAATTGTTGCATAAGGACAGACAAGCACTCGCAAAGGAAGGGTAGCTAAAGAAACACACCACTAGCACAGAACCAACAGCTACAGCAGATATCCGCTCAGCAGAGGGGCATAATAAAGAGATTGTTAAGTATGTTTACATGCAGGAAGTGTGAGGTACCCAAAGTCTTGTGTAGGGTTTCTGCCTGGAGTGTGTTTGGGTCTTGCACAGTCATTGTTCGGTTATACCGTAGCTGACAAAGCTTGTTGAAGAAGGCATTTAGGTACTTAGGTCAATACGAGTTTTATTGGTCAATAATAGTATTTAGCAGTCGGTATGAAAATGAACCGGCAGCCTATGCCTTTTGAGAAGAATGGGACTGATATGGTGTCATATCCAGGTTGTAGTCTGCCTGCTGAAGTGTGTACTGGCTGGGCTCCGTTTACAACACTTAATGGAACATTCAGACAGCAGCAGCCTAACCTTGACTTGATAAAGGCATGGACTACTGTAGTTATTCTGCATCCTATTGCCACTGTGTATTTCTATATCCAATATGCAAATGGACTGGTAATTGGACTGCTTTCTGTGTGAGCAGCCAATGAAAGATCAGACACAAAAGTTACACCAGGTTTTTTTTTAACAGCTCCTCTAGGGATGAGTGTAGATTGAATGTAAAGTCTGATAGCTGGCAGACCACAGTGTAGAAGTGACTGCTGGCCCCCACAGACTCATAGAGTAACACAAACAGCACCACTTTATCATCCACCATGCCCCCTCCACCCTGATTCATCTCCGTAGTCGATACAGTACTCAAGTACTCATCGTAGGACATCTACACATAGTATGAATTGGTACTGCAGTGTGTGGAGGCAAATAACAGGGGGAACAGAACAGTGGGTAAAGAGGAGGGGTAACAGAACACTCTCTTGCATATCCAGTGTTCACTACCATCTCTGAGACACAGTTCCAAAGTCCCACACACTGAGGAACGCTGCTCACATTATCTGGGAGACTTGGGAGGAATGAGCCCCACAACCTTCAGCTAATTACAGAGAGGTAGATTGGCGTTGAAGGCACTACAACGTGATCATATACAAACATAGCAAAATCTTCCAGCCCAAACACATGTTTTAATTAAAAATGAGAAAGTTCTTTAAATATACCCAAGACAAAGCAGTAAACAAAGCAAAAAAAAGCAAGACAATAAATAAAACAGAATCTACTGTACCTGGCAGGTTTTAGAGGCAGTTCTGAGTATAGGAACCTCTTAAGGAACATAAATCTGTCAAAAATCCCCGTGAGACAAGCAGAAGACTGTGGAAGGTGAGAGCTATGGCGGCATTAATCTGGAATGAGTTAAAAAAGACCTTAAATTTGTTTGCTTTTGCTTCAAAGTGAATGTGATGAAGACTCTTATATGCTTCGCCAATCGTAATCCTACAGACCAGGAAAACGTTATACCTCAGTGCAGAGAGGCTGATACTGTACCATACTGCCCACAGTGCTGACCAAACACCCCTCTGCTGCTTCTGACTGGCCAGAATGTTTCATTGTGTTTTTGCTTTAGTGGAACACCAAGAGGAATCAGTAGGGAGCAACAGAGACATCATGCCCCATGCATTTACAGTTTTGAGAAAAGCCTTTAATCAGTAGTTTTACAGTTGTTTGCATGCAAAACCTACATGGGTAGCATTCAGTCAGTTATTTTTTATTGCTACAGCAGTAACTGAAACGCATGGGAAGGGCAGATGACTGCTACGCTGCTAAGATTAGCTGGCTGTGTGCGCTGTAATCCCGTTGTGCTGCACACAACCTGTTTTTCCCTGGTCCCACTGTCATGTTCGGCCATAATGTTAAGGTGCTGTAAAGGTGGCGTGCCAAAGGTGTGATTAATAAAGACATCAGACCTGTTAGTAAAGCAAATAGCCTAGTGGGTTGGGTTTAACACATCGACCTTGAAACAAAAAAATGAATCAGAGATTCTGGCAGGGACTAAGACATCCCAACAGAGCACAGAGTTGTGAGATCAGCTCACTACACACATTCACTCCTATGGAATTCATTTCCTAAACTCTGGGTTCAAATTGTTTGAATGATATTTCAGAGGAAGGTTAAGACTCATCAGATTAGTTTATAATGAACCTGTAATCAATGTTTCATGTGATTTCAGCACTTGATTTGCTTGTCTTTTTATTCTGTTTTATCTTTTATTTTTGATCTCATATTAATGTAATTTGTTTTATTTCCAATGTCTTTCTGTTAAGCACTTTGTAAACCATGCAAAAGTGTCAAAAAAGTAGATTCTTCTTCTACTTCATATTCTGCTATTATTATTATTATTATTATTATTATTACCATTGTTGTTAAACATACCATTATCTTCTTACAAGTAATAAATAAATAGTACGTAACATGCACCTAGAAGTATCTGAAGCGTATTATTCTCAAAAAGGAGGAGGGTCTGTCAACTAAAAACAAGTCAGACACAAACGGTGTGTTACCATGTTACAGTGCTGCCATGTTATGGTGCTGCCATGTTACAGTGCTGCCATGTTACGGTGCTGCCATGTTATGGTGCTGCCATGTTACAGTGCTGCCATGTTACGGTGCTGCCATGTTACGGTGCTGCCATGATGCACTGCAGTTCAAGACTAATTAACATGAGCAGCACCACAGATTTTTGCGTATTCGCTGCTGTCCAAACTGCCATCTCCAGAGATACAGTAAATAACTGCCTATGCTGGTAATCTATGTTCTACTGTAATTGACTGTCTTATCTCATCTGCTGATGCAATTTTAAACAATAATTATTTTTCTTACAGAAGCTGTTTTTGCGGTTTCTTATTTTTAGACACTGATAACCATAGGATGTTTTCCTATAAGTACACAAAAATGTTGGACTAAATGAAGCTTAAAAGTAAATAATTACACAAATTTTAGTTGTTCTTCCATTAACTGTTCTCCGAGATCAATTAAGGTCATGAACAGTGACTGATGACAGGATCAATAATAGTGTTCTGGACTCATTCATCAGTACACACACACACACACACGCACACACACACGCACACACGCACACACACACGCACACACACACACACACACACACACACACACACACACACACACACACACACACACACACACCACTAATGTAGCTTGGACCTGGTACTCTCAGCTTGACCCCTGAAAGACGTTAGCTAATTAGTTCCAAATGAAGGCACTGTTCATCTTCCTTAGTGGCTATTGCGTTCAGCTCTCCATGTAAAGTTCACTCTGACTCAAATCAGACTGTTTGAGGTGCCATAGCCGACGGTAGGGAAGGAAAAGAGAGTTTTAGCCACTGCCTTCGTGTAAAAGTGGCCACCATAGCAAAGCCTGTCGTGTGGAGTACCATTACTGCACTGCAAACACAGTGGAACTGGGGTCTGACATGCCAACATTCTCTTCTTTTTTACTTTGCATTGAGTTTCAAACGTTCTGACTGCACGTCTGGTGATGTAATAACCGGTCTGTAATCCTGCATTGCTAATGCTTAACTCAAGGCTTGAGGATCAAATCATCAAATGTGCATTAAATATACCACATACATTAAAACGCATCAAAGGTTAGGGGGCATGGGAGGTCAAGGCACGTCATGTAAGTTGTTCTGCACTTTCTTGGAGACATTTAATATTCCTGGAAACTATATCACAAGTTAAAAACATCTATGTTTAAAACTGTGTCTCCACATTTATGTTTAAAACTGTGCCTCCTGGAGGCTCAGACAGAGCACAGTGGGAAACCCATCCAGTACTAGTTCAGACAGAGGTCTTATGCAAAACAGTAGATTTCTTGAGTTGTCCATTTTTAGAATGTTTGCATGCTGATAAGGACTATGTATCTGAGTAGGTTAATGCTCAAGGGAGGAGGTATGATGGAAAGCCATATGATGATGATGATGATGATGATGATGATGATGATGATGATGATGATGATTGCTATTATTACGTGGTAATTCCCAAGCCTTCAGGCGTCCTAGAGGTCAAAGGCGAAAAATTTTAAACATGAAAGCTTTTTTAAAATAATGAAGCTCTACGCCAAGGACTCCACGAAATATATGTGGAGATCAGTTCTCTGCTCAAAAATGTCCAGCAGTTTTAGTTTTACCATCTTGTCAAAACCTTTTTCACGCTTTTATTTGCCAACAGTATGCTGTCGAAAGAGAAATGAAGGTTAAACGTGTTATCTCCATCTCCTCAAGAGGATCTTTGATGTGAGTCTGGGGAGACGACTGGCAGCTGTGCTTATCTAAGGAGTGCCGTGCGTGAACTATGGCGTGTGTGAGCTAGAGCGTTCGTGAACCATGGCGTGCATGAACCAGAGCGTTCGTGAACCATGGCGTGCATGAACCAGAGCGTTCGTGAACCATGGCGTGCGTGAACCATGGTGTGGGCACTAGAAAGACTTTGCAGGCAGTGTGGACCTGGCGAATGCATCAGTTCATTTCAAAAGAGTGATAAAAAAAACATTCTGCTTGTTATGAAATATTAGATTTGCTAATTTGAGGGTCAGCCTTGAGTTTAGCTGAACTTACCATACAAGTACCTCCAAGGGCTCTTTGAAAAATAATAGCACTCAAGACACAAGAAATTTGGGGGAGCTAGCTTTTTTTTGGATGCTATTTGATTAACCTCAGACAAAACATTTCTTCAGGCTTCTCTATGGAGATTGGTTTCATAACCTCAGAAAGAGAAATGTTCCTCTCATATTCCCATTTCTAAGGTGTTTCAACATGAAATAGCCATATAACAAAAGCTTTTATATTCCACTTCAGCCTTGAAGGTGGTAGGGGGCTTTTGGTGTGATGCGTACCCATCATCCTCCCTAATTCTGCAGGTCATTTTATTAACCTTCTGAGCACTTCAAACATGTTTTAAAGGTTGATTCATTCAGAGGTGGATTTTAATAGGTTTTTACAGAGTTATGGGTTTTTAAGTGTAACCATACATTTAAAAATAATATTAATAAAAAAATACAGCTGAACAGTTTGGGATGCAGGAACATGATGATGATAATAGCATATAATAATCCACAATATTCACCAGCTATGACGACAGGTACGACAGGAAGAAGACTCATGCTTGCATGACTCAGGGGTGGTAGAGGTTGACCACAAGTGCCTCTATGCCGTTCATTATTGTGATTGGGTGTGTGATTGGGTGTGTAAGTTGTATCTGTATAAAAATTGTAAAGCAACCTTGGGTTCTAGAAAGGCGCTATACAAGTTGAACAATTCATTCATTCATTCATTCATTCATTATTAAAGGTACAAAGACAACTACAATTAAGACAACATCAAACACAGATAAACCAAAAAAGACTATAGACAACAACCACGTAATGCTAACTACGATTACACACATGTCATTGAACAAGGACATGGACATATTAAATGTACAGATACATAGACAAACAAAGGAAAACAAAGCATACCTGCATACTTACAAAATATAAAGTGAGAAGACAAACACAAAACAAAGAACAAGACTACAGAGACAGGACTGAACAAAGATCAGGAGAACTAGGAGACTGACCACAATATACCAGACACGAGCTAACAACAAACAGAAAAAACTAGAATACATAAGGAACTGCCAACAAACAACCATGGCTATGTGCAATGACCAACACATGTACAGGGCTACAAATACTAATGGAATTGGAATGAAACCAGGGCTCCGTCCCAAATGTGTGATGTAACTAACAATCTCCATCTAAGGATCTCAAAATGGCTTCAACACTATTTCACACTGATTTCACTATTACGTTTCAACAACATTTGCACTTTTGTGCTTTATTTCATTAATGGCAGTATGAACACAAATAAAGTTCAATGAATGTACATTTTAAACATGTAATACACACTACTGTCATTTCTTTTTTTTTATCAGTATTTCATTTATTTTGTTGTAATGGCGTTGCACAGTATGGTCCCCCTTTTAATGTGAAAATAAGCTTTAGGCCTATTATATATGGCTTACCATTATCTCAATTTGTCAGCACTGGAAAATTAAAGAAGCATACAGAATTTGCCAAACGCTTTGGTTTGGATTAATGGTGTTGCAGTTCACTGCACTCATTCATGTGCAGTTATTGCTTACTATCAATACAGAGTGGAGAGAAGAGGGTGAGGAGGTCTGGGCTTCCTGCAGAGCAGTTAGTCTGATGGAATACAGTAGAGAAAATGACAGAGCCTCTAATATAGAAGAGAGAGAAAGAGAGAGAGGGAGAGAGAGAGAGAGAGAGAGAGAGAGAGAGAGAGAGAGAGAGGGGGAGAAGGGTGTTTCAGAAAAAGATCAAAATCAGCCAATATGTCTGCTGTAAGCAAGCAAGGCAAAAATCACATGACCACAGTGTGTAATAATGAATGAGCTGGATGAATTGTCCTATATTTCCCTGTGTTGTGCAGTGTAGAGTATTTGATGCTTCCTGCGGTAACCAGCCGTCTTTAAGACCCGCCGCACATTTTCATATTTCTTGAGTCTGATTAATGGTGCTTGTGGGTGATTAATGATGGTGCACAACAATACCAAATGCGATATTTGCCATTTACTTGTTAATATAATTTCATTTTCTCAGTGAGTGATATATTACTTCATGTATAACTTTATATAACTTTTGCAGTTACCTCTTAAATGGGCCTACATAGATTTCTGTATTACTGCAACCCATCTTAATGGTTGTGAGGGATATTTATATCTAGTTCTTCTCTATACCACCTGTAAATTTTTTCCTTTGCTTTCATAGTACTATTCACAGATTTATGTCAGTTGCTTTTTCAGCTGTAAGTGCTGCATTTCAGGTATGATTTCACTGGAAATCATAAACACACAGCCAGGAATATCTGCTAATATCTTGACTTATACTTCAGAGGTGTGTAGGAGTAAAATATAAACATTGGATCTAAAAGACCTAAGCAAGACTTTTGACCATTGCTAAGAGTTTGAATCTGTACTTTGATGCCAGGTAGATCCAAGATGATTCATTCTTCTTGTAAATTCAGTTCTTGGACTCATAGAATTTATCAGCTTTACTATATTATTGGTAGACTCCTAAAACAAATCAGAAAATGTATGTCATTAAGACATCTTAAAAACCCAGACTACCATAGAGGACCAAGTTCTGATGCAGTACACCCACTAACATCTGATGTGTATAATGGGGGGAGAGGAGGGGCAGAAATCAACATACATACATCAATCAACATGTGCACAAGGGCAAAGACATGAAGCTAGATGTGAAATCTCAAAGAACCTAAACCTTTACTCTGTGAACGCATTAATTCTACATTAGCCCTAATTCCCCAGTGCTGCTTTTAGCCTGTGCTGTTATTACCCCAGATAATGTCAGTAGCATCCCACATAGCCCGAACACTCCAGCTCAGTCAGCGGACGGGCTCTAATTGACCATAACAGCTAGAATGACGTTAACTGCAATGTGAGCTGTTTAATCAGAGTCTGGTTAGGACTGTGCTGTCTGTCTAGGCTCTGGTTGACATGGACCACGAACCGCAGACTCTCTGAAGAGTAACGATCACTAACCACCTGAGATCTGCCTGACAACAGAACCTTTTGTGGTTGACTAATAGGGCAATTTTTTCACAAGTACTTAGAGATGCTTTCACTGCAGTTACTGCTATGTGTTCGAGTTCTGCTGTACCGTACAGATCTAGCAGATATGTGACAAAGCTTCATCACTGAAATTAGCTGGTTGATTTAGACTAAACTACATTGGTCTCTGACTCCAGACCATGGATTGACAACCCAGTGCTACATTAACTTATATTATTATTAATATTACACTCCTGTATTAAATAAACAGAAAAACAACAAGGAATATCTGAGGTGTGGTGTACTTATTATATTTTACTTTATTTGTTTTAAGTAGACAAAGGAAGGAATTGTTCCTACAATATGCTCAGGCCACAAAATGTATTTTGTTAGCATCTGAAAAAACGTCCATGATAAGACTTGTTTCTAACTTTACTTCTAAATGGCACACAACATTGTTAAACGCTCTACTCTAAATATCCTGGTCAAATTTAATATTTCTTACACTTATTCTAAAAACTGGACCAATCATGTCCTCTCTTTCACCCCTCCCCCTCCTGTTCATCTCAGGGACACTGCGGTCTCCCACGTCCCCCTGCCATGGGACAGCCTTGTCCGTTATTAGTACTCCAGTCACACTGCAATACACTGGGAGTCATGATCCTTCCTGTGGCAAAGCAGGATGAGACCTGTCCCCCCCACCTCCTTCAGGACGTCTCCTTCGAGGCTGTGGAGGTGCCACAGGAGGTAGCTCACACTCGGGGACCAGTGGTGATTCAGGTCTTTAAGAACATGATTCATCCTGTCACACAGCCTAAAACCCAGCTGCCTCACAACAAAGAGGCAAGAATGGAATTCATCTTATTTTTAGTCTTCTTTTGTGCCATCAGGGCTCTATAATATCTAGGGTTGTTCTCTCAGCGATGCCAGACAAAAGCCTAGCATATTTGATTGGGACAATCATTTTTTTCCTCACAACAGTTGCAATAAACACAAAGATGTCCGTGATGTTGATCACCGTGGGGCTGGAAAGTTTGAAGAAGATGGGTTTCAAGAAGATGGGTTGGACTAATTTCTAGAGCTCCGGGAGTGGACCTAAATACATATGACCACGTCCCTACGAGTGGCCCTTCATTACTGCGGGTTATATGAGGTAGCCATTATGTCAGAGTGGACTGAATACCTATGAATATACATAAGGAAGGGAGCTCACTGCAGCTAATTAAGAAAATCCAATAACTGCCACTTCTGGTTTACACTACACACTTTAATTTCAGTAATTTTATTCCACTTTCATATTTTTAATATAAGATTAAGCTGATAACTAGGATGATGTATTTTCTCTTAGGATTTATTTGTGTTTATTTCTTTTCCTGCTATTAATTATGGGGGAACTGTACAACATCATATATACATCTGTGTGTGATATCATTTCTTATTTTTAGTTATTATTTTCTTCATAATTACTTTTCATATTTCTTTCTTTCATTTATCATTCAGTGTAGGCAATCCCTGAGGTCTGTGCGTGATCTATTTTCAGAAGTCATGCCCAGTCTAGTGTAGGCACCTTGGACACGCTGTCTGCTGGAACAACCCTGAAGAAGCTCCGCCCCCAGCCCTGACTCCGCCCCCATCCCTACTGCCCCCGACCCCGCCGTGCACTTCTGCTCCTGACAGTTATGCGCCTGTGAGCTCTATGAAGAACAGTATGAGCAACATATGAGTCTTGGCACTAGACCTCAGAAGGTGAGCAGTAGGGATGTGCCCTGTGCCCATGTGCTCTTCAGTGCCGCCACATGAGAAGCAAACTCCAATCCCTCCACACGCTTTGCCCTTGTGGTTTTTTTATTTTATTTTTTGTCTCCACACCAGGAAGCTGTTGCCGAAAGCCACAGGAACACGGGGGCTGTCGAGCAGACCTCATTTGCACATTAGATTATGTGTTTGTTTGCGGGTCCCATGGGGTGCCAGGCACGCTCTGTTGCTTAACAGAGGCTCTGGAAGCCCTTGTTGGCAGCCACAGTGAGCTGCACACGCACCTTGTGTGAATCAGGGTGGAGAGAGAGGGTGGGATGGGGGTGGGGTGGGGGTGTGGGTGCACAAACAGCGATGATCCTGCGCTTCCTTGGTTAGATCTAAGGTTTCCGCACCCAGTTGCAGAAGGCTGTAGAACCAGAGCTCTGTCGGCATAACCACACTGAGAGAAGTCTCAGCTGAATGGAATAACAATCAACAATAACCCTCAACTTCAGATTTATACATCACACCGGCATCATCCACCTACTTACACTGCCGATTCCACATTAATGAAGTGTGAATCGAACATTTCAAAGTCAACAAAGCATTAAAATAGAATCAATGAACTTTTGATAGGACTGGAGACTACAGTGAATTCTACAGAACATATCCTATATTGATGATATTCACTAGGATAGAGATATTCATGATATCCTCTGGGTGTCTCTCCTCTGTGTAAAACCTGACATTTATTCAGAAGGTTATCCTTTCTTACCCATGTTTCCACGAAGGAGTGTTTGTCTCTCCCTATGAAAAACAACATTACTTGGTGCATACACATAATTACAGAGTACTTCCTATAAAACGCAAAGGAAGTTTAATTTACTAAAAACTTCAAAATAAATGAGGTCACTAAATGCTAATTTATTTATTGCTGCATGTCTAAGCACAGTATAAGCATAGCAAATACATCTAAATATGTAACAATACATTACAGAGTCTCTGTAACTGTTACAAATTATAAATGCCTTGTTACACATTGTAACTTGATATATTAAACAGTAATAAGGGTGTAGTCACCTGGTCTCCAACATGTGTTTTTACATACAGAGATATTTAAAGACTCGAATGTCATTTGAATGGTCTGACCCCATCTGGCCTGTTTTTCCCAGTCTGCAGTTTTAAGTAAAACAGTGATCGACACAGCAGAATGAAGAGTGTGTGGAAGCCAGTGATGGGATATTCACTTTGCGGTTCCTCGTCGGACATCTCGCTAGCCGCCTGTCAGTCCAGGAGGTGTTACGTAAATACCATTTAAGGATTACTGAACCGAAAGCCTTCCCATCAGTGTTTCTTCACAACTTAACGTCTCCTTGGACTAGCAGACTGAAGCAAGACCACCCATGATGACTGTATTAGACGGACTTTCCTCTTGAGAGAAGGGGGAAGCCTTTCATTGTTCTTGGGGCACGCGCCATATGGAACGGATCACGCAGGGATGTGTTGCATCACTACATTGTTGTTGACACTGCCCTCTAGAGATGTATGATTGCACATTAGCACCACAGCCCCAGGCTGAGGGAGCAGCACGCGATGGCGAGGAGATCGTCTGGGTCGTCTCCTGCACTTCACTACATGCCCCAGGAAGCCCAGTGTTTCTGGGCCGTTTTAGTCGCCACCTCAGGCTTTTCGCTAACCCCCTTCCTCTCCTTTTGTCACCCGTTTGACGTCACAGCTCATCCTGGTCATAAATCACGAGGAAGGATCGCAAAGGATTTATCAGCGTGACTGGGCAAAGAGCGTGCTAGGACACTCGAGCTGAGCATGAGCGAGCGTCTCCAGCTACAGCGCGTTAAATACGGAACGGGCCGGAGGACGTTTCTGCGCATGCATGTGCCGTTCTTCTACTACATATTATTTCATATTGATTTAACTACACTGTACTGTCCCCACCTTTATGCCCAAAGACAAGATCAAAGTGGCCTGAAAATAATCCTAATAACAGTCATTTTTTACTGTTATGGGATGGGGCATGAACACTGCAATTCCCATCCTACTTTTGAGGGTTTATATGAGAAGAGAAAGATGTGTTTAATACACACAAACACAAGTTTTGAGGTGGCTTTTCACTGTTCATCCACTGTACCCCCACCAATCTGTAATTAGTTTTTACATGTGCACTCTGTTTAACAGGTCAGCTTTATAATTTCTAAATTGTGGCTGAAATTTCAAGAACCTTGGATTAAAACCCCTGAGAGATGCTGAGCACACTCTCCCTCACACACCACGCGCGAAGGACTATTAATAACACTTTGATTGTATTTCTGCGCAATCTGAACAAGACATAAATGTTACACAGAGAGAATGAGAATCACACATTATGCTTTATGCATTATCGTTACTCGAGTTAAGGAAGTAGGTTTTGCATTAAAAGGTAATACATGACACAAGGAGGTAAAAACAGATATGCCTAACCGTGTTTACCAGCGTGTTGACCGGCTGACATTTGCACACAGCTAGAAAGGAAGACAGAAACGGATTTACTCGGGAGTGCAGTGCAGCTCCTAGAACCAGAAGCCTGAGGTTCTGGGGACAGAAAGCAGACATCACTGGGTTTGAGAATTTGCTGATTAGGCAAAAAAATAACTGAATTTATGAGGAAGGCCATATTGGCTTAAGTCTTGTTCACTACATTTGTTGTTTCTGACTGAATAAATCAACAGTCCATATTAGTTGGCAGAATAAATACTAATGTGTTTGTTAAATTATGCAGGAAAATGTCAACTGAGACTGCTAATATTATTATTACTAGCAGTGTTAATTTTGTGATCCACTTTCTTAGACAGCAGTATTGACTTGCGTTTGACTCCTAATGAGGAGATTTCAGCCCTATATTATATGAGCGATACCGCATCCGTCTTTTTTTTGTATTCAACAATAATTGTCGTTATTTTGTGCACTAATTCACTGTTCCCCTATACTATTCTCCCTCTCACACGTGCACATACATGCGCACGCGCACTCACGCGCGCACACACGCGCGCGCACACACACCCCCAGACCCCCAACACACGCACGCACACACACACACACACACACACACACACACACACACACGACACTAAGTTGAAAAAATGTAATCAGTATATTTTTAGATTCGTGACAATAGATCTCTTTGATGGTCGTTACAGTTTAAACTCTATTTTGCTAGGTTCTTTGCGGGTAAATGTGGAGAAAAGAGTAATCATGTATGTGGATATAATGATCTTTAAAAACCTTTTCAGTGGGGTGAAAAACAAAATCCCGCAGAAGTAAATCGGCTTAGTGGACAGAATTAGAGAGGAAGGTTTTGGAGCCAGGGTAGGATTAAAGAAAATTGTGTGAAATAAAGAGCGAGTGATCAGGAGTGACTGGATGTGCGTGTGTCTGGGGAGAGAGAGAGAGAGAGAGAGAGAGAGAGAGAGAGAGAGAGAGAGAGAGACTGGGTGCTGAGTGAAGATCGTAGATTTTCATCCAAATCTATATCTATTTTTTAATCCTCGACTGCCGTCGTGTGCAAAACGCTTGTCGAACGTCAGGGAGCGTTTCTCAGGACACAGCCTCTGATCATTTTCTGTTCATCACCACTGTGTTCCTGAAGCTGTATTTATTTGAAACTTCACATTCCCACTGGTACTTGAACTGCATCATGAGCAGTTTGTGGGGACCACCAGATCGCATACCTTTGGAATGGTGGGGATTACGCAGACAAGAGACCAGGAGCATGTAAACGCCAATGGAGTTTGGGATTTATTGCAAAATATGGGGAAAATGACGGTCTTGTCTTTGTGTTTTCTCTTGTGCGCAGATCTATTGGATATAGCCTTCGGTAAGTAATGATTATGTATGTGAAACAGTTTTGCACCGTCTACGACGCATAGCCTAAATGAAAACACTTACCCATCCTCAACAGCATCTAGGATTAATACAAATAAGACATTTTACAGAAACACTGTAATCCAGGCACAAATATTTACTACATGCTTGTATTATATTTCATACGACTTCGAATTAACTTCTTGTCGCCAGGCGTTGCTTAGTTTTATTCAGCGGGCGTCGTTTTTCTCGTGATATTCTGCTTCAGCCGTGGCATTTGGCGGGTGGCATCGTTGGGGTAGGGCTTGCAATGACAGGGCACTGCCACGAGCATATATAGCTGCTTTAATGTACATTTTCTAAAAGTGGTTCGTTTTAGACGTCGAAGCATTCGAACGTTTTGATGAAAATCTTAGGCTTCTCAGTTGTCAGTGCCAAAAAGATCATTTCTGTACATGTAAGACATGGAAATCATTGTAAATGACGGAGTTCATCGATAGTGTCTTTAAAGTGCGGAGGACTAAATCTAACATCCTCTGTGAGCATGCTTTGTAAATGGATAAGGGCAGCATCAAAGTTTGTTTAAGGTTGGCAATCTGTTTGAAATCGTATAACATAAGAGCTGTAGGCTACTGGTTAAACCTGCTGACAGATATTTTAAATTGCCTGCGATTGTTATCGTGAAGCTATGGGGTGCAACTCATAACAGTTAACTTCCTTTCGGTAATTCGGAAATATTGTTTCCGTCGATGAAGAAGGTTCGTGCCATCGCAAGACCAGCCTGCCCGTTATAAATCATCGTCCGGCAACCTTTTAATGTCAGGCGCCAAAGTAATTTAAGGGAATTTGAACAAATTCAACACCTTCATCAAGCGGCCTCAACATAACGAGGATGTAAAAATGGCTAAAACGGGAGGGGAACGGTATAACCGGCGGGGAACTGTTGCCTATCGATTAATCATTATTCTAAGCGCTTTCGGCTGCCGTTAGCTTCCCCACTTAGACACGTCAGACAAGTCAACCGCTGCAATAATGTAGCCTGCGACATTTGAAATGGGAAACACGTAGTGTACTGAACCCGATGCCAAGTTTTGGGCGTATCTGTACACAGTGTACAAGGAATTATATGTCAACAAACAGCCTTCGTATTCTCATTCCGAAAGCTGTAGCGCGAGGGGACTCACGCGCAAAGGTTCCGTCGACAGAAATGACAACAGGCACGAGCGCAATAGTGGTTGTTCTAGCCCAGCACCGTGCCCGTTGGAGGGAACGGGGCGGTGGGTAATCTCATGATAACATTGACATGAACTAGGTGTTTCTCACGAACATACAGTTTACGCAACAAAAAAAAAAAAATTAAGTGCATGCCTGCTGTGAAAGCTGGTTGAGTGTGTGTGTGTGTGTGTGTGTGTGTGTGTGTGTGTGTGAGTGAGAGAGGGAGGTGTGAGATCATCCGAGCTGCACGTTTTTAGCAAAGATTATCTTAGAAATGTAAAAACATTGTTAAAGCCACAAAGAAGTATGCTGTGTACCAATCATTGGTTCAGTGCTCCGTGATCCAGAGTCCAGAAGAGGTGAAATTTGCACCAGAATTGAAGAACAGGTATCAGTCAGCCAGTGATGCCATTGAAGACAACAACTCCATTACACTAAACATGACACTTCCACCTCACCAAACACTTTAGCATTTCATAGCCGAACCAAATCACCATGTCAAAATTGGGCCACATCTTTATTTAGCTAATCACCCAACTTTTAATGAAACAGGTGTCCAAAATACCCATCATAGCTGTGATTCAGCATATTCATTGAAACAATCTGAAACAAAGCCAGTTGGTTGGTCTTGCAGCTTTGGTGCCAATACACACCACTCACAAGCCATCCTTACACCGTTTCACTGCCTGCTACAGATTCGCACATCATTTTAATGAGGTCAAACCCTTATTACTTCCAGTAATGCCCTTTTGCCCCTCTTGCCACACCCCGCGGCGTGCGAGGGGGGAGCAGGCGGCACTGAGAGCACGACGGAGTGCCCTCCTGCAGGTTACCTCATTTCCGCTCTTAAGAGACTTCCTCCCCAGCTGATCCATCATTCTTAGGCTCACTGACTCCTTCCGATACAGACACTGGCAATTGCGGTTGTGGACTCTGATAATCACTCACTGACCTTTGCACTCCTCCCCGAGTCATATCTCAGAGAGAACAGATGTGGCCTCCTTGAGATTTGGCAGTAGAAAGAAAGAAAAAAAAACAATGCAGCAATCCTTCAAAGCTTGTCACATTGAATATTCAATGAAGGCTTGTTGTCTCACTCGCAGGTCCCAGCACTGCAGGTAGTGTAGGTAGAGCTGTTTCAATTTAGATTTGACTCATGAGTCTCGCCAAACATGCACTTGCACCATTTTCGTTCCGGTGCTTGAATTTTGGAAGTCATCACCTATGACAATGAGACATGCATGCAGCCGTTGTGGGATTCTTGATGGGCTGCTTTCCTTGTGGGTGTCATTGACACAGTTCCTCTGTTCCACTGGGCCTGATCGCGCTCTCAGCATAAAGGTTAATGAACTATACCCTTGCCGTTCTCACAGCCTGAACTTCTGAAGCAGTCATAAACTCGGCTTATGTCTCCCCTGTAGAAGTAGGTGGAAGTTGCTTACGTGCTATCGCACTACTCTGCCCCTCTTTTAAAACCCCCTTCAATCCTCAGATTTTCTGACCAGAGCTATAAATGGAGCTCTCAGGACTTGGCAGTGGGAAGGTGACAGATGCTTAAAAGCCCTGGGATCCATTAAAAGACTTGAGTTTCTCAGTGACCCTAGTGAGGACAGGGAACAGGGACGATAGTGAGGACAGGGGCGATTCCACAGCTCCCTGCCACCCGTCTTCATGTCGGATTGTGAGAAGAATCGAAGGCTGCCTGTGCTATTATGATGGAGCAGCGTCAGTCGTAGGTATGCAGAGATGTAAAGTTGGAAAAGGCAGGTGGCACTGAAGAGTGCAGTAAAAGCCTTCATGGGTGGCGTGTCGGTTGGGTCTTGAGTCTCAGAACGTTGTTGCATAGAGAAAAATGGGCCAGTGTTGTCGATTGCATGGATGTGGTGGTCTGCATTATCCTTTTGACCTATTCAACTAACTTATAGACAACCAAGGGGCGTGAAGCCGTTACCTAAGATGTCTGGAAGCACCCCTAATAACGCAGAGTCATAACATATGGTTTAGGTTAAACATGCAGCGCTAAATATGTTCCACAGGCAGAATTCTTATGCTATTTCTTTTTCCCTGGTCTGTCGCTAATAGAGGTGCTCGTTATGAAGTCTATTATGGCATCTTCTACATTGCTTTGTAGAGGTGTGTACAATGGATGTTTTAAAAAGAAAAAGAAGAAAATTTAATCTACACAAAGAATCTGAAATGTGCGTCCTTTGTGATTTTTGTATAAATGTGTCCTTTGGTACAACTGTATTTTCTCTGTGATGTGAATTCGAGCTTAAATTTAAGCTTTCAACAGCTCAGAATCATCCACCAGTCTCGTGTGGGTGGTAATTCTCCCACAGATTAAATGATGTTCGAAAAAAAATTAATCTGCAGAGAATGATTTTGTTCGTTCAAAGATCTTCAGTACATCTATTTCAAATATTCAGTCTTTCCTTAAATAGCAATGTCCCTGAGGTTGTTTAGGTGACCCTTCTGAGCACCTAAGGTGTGATTTCCGCATTTGTTATAATAACCTTAAAATAATACACTGTGAAACCTCTTCGTTATTTTAAACCTGACTCCGGAGGCCTGAGTTTGAAGACTCCCAAAGTCACCCTTCCAAGAAATCTACCCCACTGCTGTCATTGAACCCTTCATGTTTTAGTCAACAGGCCCCACTGCCAAGCCTTTGAAAGGTCACGAGGGTCACCGTGAGCCCTGTTACTGCACGCTCTGGTCCCTGAGTGGAATGGACCGCTCCATCCAGTGAGTCACAGCTGTGCAGAGCAGGAACCTTCCAAGCAGCTTCCGCATCTCCCTCATTATGGAACTGCTAATGCGATGGGTCTTTGCCCCCCCCCCCCATGGAATCGTCTCTGAAGAGCTCATCACTGGCCACTCCTACATGCACAATCTGCTTTCTTGTAATGACACTAATTCTGGTCAAAGGACGGTTCTGGTAAATAACCTCATGTTTGACGTGTACGACATATTTAGAGTCAAACTGGTATTTCTCTATGAAAGTAGAGCAGCAGGACTTCTCCCCCCCATATAATGGTAGCCAAGGGAACAGACTGTTTATTCCAAAACAGATGATGAAAAAGATGCATGAATGTGTTCTTGTGGAAACGCTAGACTATCAATATGTTGATGAACGTCTATGAATCTTGCTATATTGGCCCCATCTACACATGGCACTAAAATGCACTCGGTACGTCAGCATTTCCAGTACAATGATGTGTGGATGCCTGAAAAACATGCATGTCAAAACACACATGCATGTTTTTCAGTTATCCAGACAAATTAGAAATCAGATGTGCGCTGTACATTTCGGAGTAAGAAGTTTAGATGTGCACTAAATGATCTGAATGTGTGGCCCCGTGTGACCTCTGAATTTCCACGTGCATGTGAACATGGTAATTTCGATATGTGAATCCCAGTTCAGTGATTCACAGAGGAGGGTTCCTCCATAACTGACCAGGTAGTGGCTTCTCCTGCTTTGTGAGATGCAGCACGTTAATGCCACTCGAGCACACGTGAATGTGGATTGGAAGTCTCGTTGTTCATGCCAACACGAGACTGCATGCGGCATCTCGCTCTATATCCTGGCTGTCCATGTAGCGTCCCCACGCAGTCGTCTGTGCACGCCACTAAATTCCCCCGGCAGCTGCGCAGCCGCGTGCAGCCTGACCCGTGACTCATTCCGCCTGCGGCTTCTACGACGACACTCTTTGTTTTGTTTACTCCAGCTGATACTTATCTCCTCAGTGCCCAGGACTTAAGGTCTTTGGTCACTCTAATTTACCTGGAGAGCTCTGACAGGACTATCTGTGTAATAGATTGTTTGGGGTAAGAAGTCACTGATGAGAAAGTGGTGTATTTTGAGTAGTTACAGCCCTGCTAAGAACATATACCTTAGCATACTAATACTTATTGTAAATTACTGATGTGAAAACACACTTGGAACAACCTGATGAACTAGAACTCACCCCCATCCTCTTTAATGATTGAAAATGAGACAAACAAATGAAAAAATTACAAAATACTCAAGAGTTTAACAAGCTGGACCACCTCCAGGAGGTAAAACAGCACTATTTATAGAGTTGTTCTCAATTGTTGTCTGGACCTTCTGGACAGAACAGCAGCCTTGAATCAGTGTCACTTCGTAAGAAATGGAACTATTCCTTTAAGTTTGGTTGGTTTATATGTTAACCAACGTGTTGCATCTGTTTTATACAGCATTTTTTATGAGGCCTAGCCCAGTACTTTCACCCATGGCAGTGAGAAAATCAAATTCCACAGGTTTCAAAAAGGCACTCACCTATGCCCAGCCTTCCATATGGTTAGACTCCGGAATATTATTCCATGAGATGCAGTGGATTCATATGCCTACCCACAATTCACAGTGCGTCTGACTGAACAGTGAGGTCAGAAATGAAGTGAAACGAGATGCTTGCATTTGTCCCTAAATATATAGGTAGTAGAGTGTCTAAGCTGAATTGCTCGCCATTATTGCTGACTAAACCATTGCAAATGTCTCTGTCATTGACCATTCTGATTAAATTATATTCCTTATCATTTCACTCAGACGTCCTGGATATTTTCCTGATTTAAAAAATCATAAGAAGACGAATAAATCAATCAATCAATCAATCAATGTTCTATGGTTCGTTAGTTCTGAGATGGCTGTTTGTTAACAACACTGATATATTATATGGGATCCAAAACCGTAGGTGGCGTTCCACCTCAAAGCGCTTTGGCTCCTCTTTGGATTTCTTCTTCACCCGACAGCAGAACGTGCTAAGCTGCTAACCATCGCCCCCTGTGGCCTGGTGTGGCTTAGGGCTCTAGGGAGGTCCTGGTATTTATGCTATGAACTTTGCAAGCTTTTCTGGGGTTGAAATCATAGATTTCCAAAGCCTTGTTGGACCAATTTAGACTAGTTGTTGCTCTGTTCATTTCTAGTGTCTAACTATTTCAAGTCAGATTGAACAGTGGAGAAGTGCTTTAAGTCATTTTATAACTACAAAAAATCCCAGGAGCTACTGTATTACAACCTCATAGTCACAATCAAACCTGAGAAAATATATGACAGAATTCAGACATATTTAGTACTAAAAATATGTACTTACACAGGTTAGTAACAGAAACAGAATTTTGTCCATGGATAATTATCAGTATAGTTAATTATCAGAAATACATGTTACCTTTACTGACACAGATCTCAGAAATAGAGCTGGGATCTGTCACAGCAAGGGAAACAAAACAACATTACTTTAGCAATAGTGTTTATATCCTTCTGCTCTGGATATGCAGTTAGAGTGATTTGTCCATTAATTTCTCAAGGGTGTTTTGTATTGATCTTAATCTCTCATTGCATTCAGGGTTAATTCAAACAGGCCATAGTGCAGAACAGTGATGTGTAATGAACCTGCAATAATCCGGTGTCTACTCATTGGGCATAAAACCACCTTATGCCACGGATTAGCCATAGGGCAGTTCAATGCCTTGGACAGACGTCCTTACCGTGCTCAGATGAGGACATTACTGTTTGTGCCTTTTGGCTAGTTCGGTATGACATCGATTTTTATCCTTGTATACAGTAAAGTGAAGGTTTCGCCAAAGGTATGCGGGCGTGTTTGACACTAAAGCCTGTGTGTATGCGTTTGCTCTGAGCATTGCTCTGAACAGAAAATAAATAGTCCCACTGATGCTTTGAGTGGAATGAAGTCGTATTTATTTATTTTTTTATTCATTTGTATTGAATGTTTTTTTCTTTATCTTCTCTCTGCAAAACATACATTGCTTTAGTCCCTCTTGAAATTCTCTTGATAACTTAGCTAAGTTGTAAATAAGTGTGGCTGAGGCCGAGTTGTCCATCTCCACCGTTGGGCTTGGATTCATACGTCAACACTGAATTAGTTTTGATTGGAGTTGAATAGGCAAGTGAGTGTTCAGTTGTAGATTGTAGTGGGAATGTTTCTTTATCCCACATGTAACCACATCTCTGCATATTGCACAGTGGTTTGTGGATCAAGGAACATTTGAGCACTGGCATTCATTGATTAGAGACTGAACCAGTGTATAATGCAATACTAACAACAATATTAAAACCACTGTTATTATTTAGAAATTGTAATAAATCTGTACAGTTTTCCTGTTTTTTGTGCAGAACATAGACAGTGCCTTGTAGAAAGTGTTGTATTTTTGTATTTTGCATTACTGGAGATAAAATATACTGTATGTGCACATGCTCAAATATATATATATATATTTATATATATATATATATATATATATATATATATATATATATATATATATATATAGCTTCAACTGCAACTTGTGAAATAGAGAATTATGCTGGTCTTCGCAAAAAAGTGAATAACATACAAAAGAAAGATGTTTACTGTGTGATTCTAGGTCTTCACACCACTTTATGAAGTCATGACAAGGCATGTAACCTCCAGTTCTTCATGCTGAACAATAAAGATTACATGAGTTCGGCTTCCCTCACAAACGCATTTCATCTTCCCAAAGAGCTCGGTGGCAAAGTTCAAGCTAAGATGGTGGTGTGAATCATTCAGACCACCGGACTGCTCCTTCTTGCTTTTGGAACACAGGCCCTGGGTTCCACCCATGCTCCCAGACTTGTTGTTCAGGGGCATCTTAAGTGTTTCTTATCTGCGCTGTTCACATCTTCCATACGTGTGCCATACATCTCCTCTGCAGCGCGCTAAGCGATGGGGAATTGTGCATTGATGCCTCATTTCCATCTTGGGTAATCTGGAGAGAGGCCGGGGTAGCAGCCCTGATTGAGGACTTTAAGAGCTGTGCTCTGAGAGATGATCGTAGGCTTTTCTCCTTCCTGTCTCCGTCTGCCTGTGACAGCTGGGCCTGGCTCACAGCAAATCAGAACAGATACTGGCAGGGCTGGGGTGGGCGTGGCAGGCTTATTTCTCCACCAATCACTGGCTGATGGCGTGATGCCCCATTTAAGAGTTATGTAAAATGATCAGGCAGGACTGGAATCATTAGAGAGGCATGCTTCACGCTACTGGTGATTGTCTCAGAGTTGTGGAGTGGATCAAATCAGACGTCATTTATATGTAAGCCTGAAAGGTGTTTTCCGTCCTGAAAATGAACGCCGTGTCCTGTGGAGGTTCTGCACATGTGTCCTGTACATGTGTCCTGTACATGTGTCCTGTACATGTTCTACATCTCAAATTGTGTTGAAGAAAAAAAATGTGTCAATGGCTTGTGACATAAGTTGGGCAAAAGTTGCTACTTTCATGTTCATACGTGGCCTGCTGTGATGATCTTGAAGGAGTTGGGAGTCCACGTATTACTGGCATTTCAGAGACGCCAGCACAGAAAGACACGAATAAAGAGACCTCGACATTTGGGATTTCAGACTCCTCTCTACTATACATCTAAAGCAATGGACTGCAAATGATTCAACCATTAGAGAAGAATGAACTCTGTCTGGAGGTTCATTCCATGTATTGTGTGCCCAAAATGTGCCTGCAATCCAACTCTTATCAATGCATGTTGTTTTTTTTTCAATCAAGGAGGCAATTACTGCATGACCATTTCGAACTGAAGAGGACATAATACATGTTGCTTTGCGAAAAAAATTCTCTGTCCACCAGACAGCTGAATGCGTCATGTAGTGATAAAAAAAGAACAAAGGACTAGGAAGAAAGTGAACTTTTCAGTACTTCAGGACTTTCTTCAGTACTCCACGCTTGTGTTACTGAGTTTCAGTGGTTCGGCGCCTGCACGCACCACATATGCGTCTGATTATGATCTTATTAAAGAATTTGGAAGCTTTGAAATCACAGATTGTAATCTTTTAGAAGAACAAGACATTCTTCTGCCTCTATCATATTAATATGCACATACAAATGGTGCTAGCAACCCCAGAAAACACCTTCTAATATAAGATTATGTCAACATGGCAGCATTTCAGAGGCTGATACGTCCTTTATTCATTAACGCAGTGCAGAATCCCCCTTAGTCTCATTCCCGTCTTTGTACACTTTCTATTCCTTGTTATGTCACGTTCTGCCTTCTCCCCACACACCTGTTCTCATTCCCACAAGCAGGGCACTCTATACTTTCATTAAGGACTCTCACCAGTTACATGATGTATGCATATTACATATTAGATTTTCCTCCAGTTTGCTAAGAAATGTGGAATAATAAATGGCCCTTTTCTGTATTTCCATAATAGGCACACATAAATAATAGTGCTGGTAATAGGAACACATCAGTGGTGATGTCAGTAGTCACATATCCAGGATGCAGATCATACAGCTTCAGACTCCTTCACTGGAGTCAGTGCCCACGGGCTCTGTGTTGGAGGCTGAGCTCCAGATCAGATAGCTTCAGACTCCTTCACTGGAGTCAGTGCCCACGGGCTCTGTGTTGGAGGCTGAGCTCCAGATCAGATAGCTTCAGACTCCTTCACTGGAGTCAGTGACCACGGGCTCTGTGTTGGAGGCTGAGCTCCAGATCAGATAGCTTCAGACTCCTTCACTGGAGTCAGTGCCCACGGGCTCTGTGTTGGAGGCTGAGCTCCAGATCAGATAGCTTCAGACTCCTTCACTGGAGTCAGTGCCCACGGGCTCTGTGTTGGAGGCTGAGCTCCAGATCAGATAGCTTCAGACTCCTTCACTGGAGTCAGTGCCCACGGGCTCTGTGTTGGAGGCTGAGCTCCAGATCAGACAGCTTCAGACTCCTTCACTGGAGTCAGTGCCCACGGGCTCTGTGCTCCAGGCTGAGCTCCACACCTCTCGATTGTGAACACAGATCCCTACGAACCTCTAGCTGTGTACAATCTGCTTATATAATAATCTGGACACACTCTCCTGGGGTCAGAGAGATTACATTATTATTATTAAGAGATTATAGAATTGTGTTAAATTATTATGTTATTTTTTAATGATTATTATTTCATTACAATGTTGACAGAAAACATCCATGAAGTTTTTTGTCTTGTAAATGTTTTAGTGAATTAAAGTTTATTTATTAAAGTATGAATTTAAATTAGATACAATTAGGACAGTGAGACGAAAACAGTTTTTGAGAATGTTTTTCCAATAAATACCCGTTCTTTCTTGAATGTCAGTGCAGTTGATGGTATGAAATAATTATTGGTCTGAAACTCATTTTATTATGTGCCTGATACACTATAAAAAATGAATTTAATGTGCTGTAATATCTATGTTTTTATCTTTAATTGCACACAACATAAACCTCTTCTAAAGCTGTACTTCTATGAGGGCAGTTTATGTTTATCATTACTTTAAATTTCTTTTAGGAATTACTGCAGTTCAGGACCAAATTATGCTAAATGCATTTGCTAAATATTAATCGGCTCTCCTAATGCCAACACTCTGACCATCGGTCACATAAAATACATCCATTTTCTCTTTTCGGGTATAAATGAAGGGTTTAAAGCCAAAATACATGGTGTAATCCTATCATGTAGCTCTACTAACTACAGCTGTTCTGCACAGCCTCAGCCTTAGTCGGGGTTCTGGTGCGATAAGTGAAGACCTCGATCAGTCAGGACTTGACAGGCTTTATAAGCTATTTCCTCCTAACATCTCTTCCTACTTTTTTCTCATCTTCTACTTTAATGCTACTTGCACTCATGTACTGTTAGTAAACATGGTCGTGAAGTAATATTGCTGTTTTAGTGCGAAATAAACTTATAATAGACCTTCACATTGTGATGTACACTTTCCAGCCACCTAAATAAAAGCACACCTAACTTGTAGCTACATGTAGAGAGTGAAGTTATGCACAATTCTCCTGCTGCCTTCTTTCACACATGTTACTGGTCAGTTACTGACCACAGTACCACTGAATGCTAGATATCTTCTGGGTGGTGGACCCATTCTCATCCAAGCAGTGGCGCTGAAATAGTGGTTGTTGTTGGACGAGTTCATGATAGTTGGGAGCAGGAAGATTGCAGGTTTGTACGTGTCAGTGTCACTGCTGGGCTGAGAATGGCCTGGCCCAAAAATATACCATTGCTGAAGGTCTAATACAGAGGTCTAATACGAATTTTGCATAGTGTCGCAAATTTCCATCGATAACCCAAATTGCGCACGTCTCTAAGAAAGTACAGATTTCTGTTTTTGTGGTTTTTACATATAGTTTCTACCATTTACTAGGAGTAAATTTATTTTTCATATCTTTAACCTTGGAGATACTAGAGACTTTCTTAACCTTGATGTATGTTCTTTGAATGCATATAATGCTATATGAAATTTTGCTGCATATTGCATTGCAATGTACTGGACAAACATGTGAGATGTCAGAACTGTGGTTTGTTTGCTGTGGGATTATTTGGGGTGGCGTGTTGGGGGGAGTCATGGAGGCAAGGATGAATTTATGACTGGCAAACATAGTTGGACAGATTCAGTGATTTTAGGTACACTGTGGCTAATCTGTAGATGCTTGAATCCCAAAGGAATTAGTGCTTTTATTAATGGGGAGTATGAACATCTGATGGTGTGTTGGAGTCCATCATGTTTGGTCTTTTAATCTGTAGTAGTGGAGCAGCAGTGTAAATTAACATCCATCCATCCCAAGCAGAGAAGAATCTGAGCATGGGGCAGAAAGCGATCCCGTCGACTGCGCGATCCCATCAACTCCGCGATCCCGTCGACTGCGCGATCCCGTCGACTCTGCGATCCTGTCGACTCCGCTGCTGTAAACTCCGCTGCACGCCTCGTATAGGATTGCTACTTCACAATGGATCTGATGGGTGTTTTGTTAAGGAATCAAGTAACGGCTAAGTTAACAGTTTCTGCTTTACAAAACTAATACTCCCTTCAGGGAAAGTCTTGCTGATTCAGGGAACGGCAGCGATCAGATAAGTGGAAGGAAGAGAGAGAAGTGTAGACTGAAAAGAAAGATGCTGTAGAAACATCCTAATCAGCACACTGCCGTCCAGCTCGCTCTGATGGGGGGTGGGGTGGGGGGGGGGGGTGCGTGTGGGCCTCCCATCTTCCCATCACAGATAAGGCTCCATCAGACTTGGCCAAGTCTCCTCCCAACAGGCTCAGAGCTGCCTGACTCCCCTGGGGTCAAACCCTCCCCGCGGAGAGCAGTGGCATGTCAGAAGCATCCCTAGATCTCCTGCACCATGATATGTATGGAAATCCTTCAGAAGCTGGTTCTTTGAATAATGCACTGTGTCACAGGCAGATGACACAACATTTGTTGTGTAAATATTACTGATAAATAGTATTGCGACATGGTCTAGTGCTGCTTATATAGTACAACATTAATATGCACAAGCCGATTTTACAGTGCTTGTGGGTTTTACTCGGGCCCTTAAAGCTCAGATATGGTCCCCAAAACTTCCCCTGAGGTTTTTTTTTCTTGATATGTATTTTTTATCTTTTCTATTGCACAGTTCCTGTACTTATGATATTTTCAAGCACTTTGGCTCCAAATGTATTCTGCAGCCGCATTTATAGCTGTTACTGTGCAAAAATATATAGCAGTGAACTATAATCTCTGAATTGGTTTAATAAAAACCTACAACAAAAAACGACCCCCCCCAACACCACCACCAACACCACCCCACCCAGCCATGCATCCTGAATTGCGACTCCAGAAACATAATTTCTCTTTCCTTTCTACCATCTTGACATATTGCTTCATAAACAGACCTGATAAGTAGATCCAAGCCCATATCCCAAGGCAGTTGTGCGATCTTAATCTGAACTCAGCCTTGGACATCCGGCCCCATAATAGTTTTCGCTAAAGCTTTTCCTAGATGAGTGGGATGTGACATTTAGCCGTACAGCCAGACCTACGCACAGCTAACAGAGTGACGGGCCAGAATCCAGCTACTTGCTATGATGTTTATTATATAAAGTCCTGCCTCACACAAGTCCTATGAATATACATGGACATAAGTTTCTCTGATAGGCCATAAATAATGTATGGAGCATTGGCTGCCCACATAACTTTGACCAAACCCCTTACAAGTGGAAAGATGCTGGTTGTAATTCATTCTGTTCACTAGCGTTGACAACAAATGCAGTCCGATTCAGAGTCGTTCAGACTTGACAAAACGCGCTATGGTAATGAGGGCTAGCTGAAGACCTTTCTGCTGCCCGCACAAGGGCCGTGATGCACAGTGACTCAAATGCACAAGGGCCTAAGCAGCTGATTTGAAGCACAGAGCAGAGGTCACCAGCTTAGTTACTGCACATATGGTGCAAAGGCTGTGATTAACATAAACGTTCCAAAATTCTCTGCCGATGGATGTTATAGATTTTATTTAATTTAATGTATGTGCCCATTTTTGTTTATGTTAGCTTTGTATTGCATTTCAAATTTGTTAGGTCTCTTCTATTCTAATTTAATTGAGATTAGATTCGTTGGTGTGTGTGAGTTTTGATGTCATTTTCATTAAAACAAATTGGTGGCCAAAGTTACACCTGTCTTTTCGATGTGACCCGGTGCATCTGATTATGCCAGGATGCATTAGCTGTCAGCGGTGTGCTGTGCATTCTGAGGTGTGACGTGCATTGCTATCAGATCTCAGTTCTGCGTCTACATTTACTATCTCCCCATCAACACCTGTCTGCTGTGAGTGAGCTGTACTAAAAAATATATGGCAATTAATAACAACAATAAAAAAAAATGGCTTGTCTTGCACCCAGGGTCATTTTTATTGAAGTGTAATGTTGTGCAGGATCACATATCTGATCTCATATCTGTCAACAGGGGCCATGTGTGCACACATCAGCATGACCTAAACTGAGATCCAATCTGGCAGTCTGGAATTCTGAAACTGCATTGAAAAGACAGATGTAACCCGGACCAAAGATGACTGGTTCTGTCTTTCAGAAGGACGCCATACCGTCACCCCTGATACCATTCAGCTTTATGCTGTAGTGACAGAGTCAACACTTTCTAGGTTCATAGTTACAGAGTGTTCTTTTAAATGTCAGAGCTGTGGTCTGAAGAACAGTCTTTGTGGCAATAAGGGTATTTCATACTGAACACAGTTTAACAAAATTAATGTCTTATAGTTATAGAAATACACTCAAACATTTTAAATGAGATGCCTCTACCACATAAGCCAAAGATACCACAGTGAAGACAACAATTTTCTAGTACCCAGCCATGGTGAAGAATATATGTATCTTACACAAGTCTCACAGAGTTCTGACCATGGTGTAACTGAACCAAAATGTACCTACCAGTGTTTTAAGTAAAGATGTTTTTGCATAATCTGAAGTTTTTGAACACCCAGTGGAAGTCAGAGGTGGACACCTGTCCACTGGGAGCCAAAATCAGAAGCTACCTTTTCTTTCCATCCATCCATCCATCCATCCATCCATCCATCCATCCATGTACCAATGCCTATTGACAAAAGAGGTGACAAACTACTGAATGTGATGTGGTCAGAGAGAAGGCTGGGGTTAAACACCTGGGAATTATGACCGGCGCCTGAGACGTTTCTCTCACTCTCCATGGCAGTTACTGTTCTGTCCATTTCATTTTTAAGTCATACTTTTTCTTACTTTTATTCCTTGATGTGCGGTAAAGTAAGAACAGCCACTTTTTAAAAGTAGCAGTGTGTCAGCAGCATTGTCACTACTTTGGAGTTTCCTCTGATGGAGAAGATGTTTAAAAGAACTGTTCATATAGTTTCTTTGAAGTTTCTGTGGAACTGTAAGAAAAAGTAGTCAGCTGCTTAGCAGATTTTGTGGTCCTCACAGACTTTTGTCCCTTCTTGCCCCCCATAGTTCCTCTATAGGTACATTTCACTGATGCTGACAGTTTCATGCAACAAAATCTGACACTGAAGGCACGTTTAACACGTTCAGGCAGGAGAAATATATAAAAGAACATTTCTCAGTAGGGGGTCGCTCACTGAGTTTATCCACTAATCCGTGTGTTTTCCCGTCCCTACCAATCCCTGGTGCTTTTTTGAAAGTCACAGTGAAAGTCGTTTAACCCTTTAATCGTGAGTACACATTTCACATTTGTAATGTTCAAAATAAGTGCAAAAATCCATTTCAGACGTGGGTGTCAGAAGCATCTACTTTGAGTGAAGGTGTTAACGTCTCACGTCATGATTCACACTCACACAATTATCTCATCAGACATCTTGCCAAGGTTACATTATGTTAATACTCTCACTACATTCAACCTGCATTCATATGATTTTAAGTAGACCTCTTTTCAATTGTGAAACAGTTTGGTCCATCAAAGAACATTTAAGTGAAAGATGCTATTTTGTAAAGATTAAGCCCAGATTAACTCCATTCTGAATACAAAGGTGTTGTTTGAGAAGCACAGCAAGGTTGTCCATAATGTGAGCACATGGTAGTCAGATCCAATCATGTATCTAAGTTGCTGAGACATTAGAAGGATTATATAAAACAACAGACGTGGACAATAAAGGACAGAGTGATGAGAGGAATGTCCACGTCTTCTGTATTTCCTGCCAAAAAGATCTGAACAAAAGAGCAACACGTTCGTGTTGTGTGCAGCGTGGGCACTTCAGGGACATTTGGGAACTACATTTTCTTAAGTTAAGGTAATTTCTCTCAGATTTTCTCACTAAGACTCAAATTAGCAGCCCAAATATTTGGTTTACATATATATGAACGTTAGAATTTAACTGCGCAGGATGTATAAGGAGGTTGCTAATCAGCTGTATGTGTGTGTGTGTGTGTGTGTGTGTGTGTGTGTGTGTGTGCATAAGCATAGCTATACCCATGCCTTAAATGGATGATTATATTTGTATTTTATAATACCTCTGAAACATGTGTCATTGTTGTTTAGCTAACATTCTGCAATCTGTGAGCATGTGCAGCACAATACAATGTACACTGGTTTTTGCAGTAATGAACTTACGGGAGCCAAAGCCTAATTGATGCTTCATTTATGACACTGTGTTCACCAATTATCTCTTTATTTCAGTTCATTACTGCAATTATAAGACCAAAGCCCCACTCTCCCTGTCCAGTGCTCACAGTGTTGGAGAAACAGTCCCAGAGTTGGAGAAACATTCATACTGTCATGCAAGATAAAACGAGGTAAACACAGGTGTACAACTGCAGGTTTGGGCGTGTGTGATCTTCACTCATACGCCAAATCTTAACTTCAGAGTCATTTTAATTTTACGTTAACTCTCAGAGGAGTGTCCTCATAAGTGAACCAGGGTAGTACACAGAGTAACAATATAGGAATTATATTAGAATAAATAGCAATACATACAGAGTACAATATATTATTTCTAAGAACAAAGATGAAATGTGGAACTAACTGGATTAACACTGGGGAAAATTTGCTGGATTTGAAAGCTGAAGATTTAAAAATGCGTGATAAAAATTCAAAACTGAGCACATTTACATGTGTATGGATTAGTTTTCATTTTCAGCTTCCTATGTACCAAATTCTGGATATTGAAGGAATTTCAGGAATGTCAGGTGTGAAATAATTGAATAAAGCTTCATATTTCACCCAGCTTCTAATTTATGTCCTGAATTATTGTGTTAAATTTGGAGTAAATGTTAAGTTTTGTTGAATACTCATTGTATTAATCTGTAATAATTTGAATCCTGGCGTGTTAGTTGAGACCCAGTTGTGGGGACGGTGCAGTAGATGAGTAGCTCTGCTGTATTGATGTTTATCCTGATGGATGTCGCCTGTTATTCAGGCCTACAGTGGGCGATGCGCTGTGTGATCACTCACGTCTTTCACTCCTATAAGATGAAAATAGGTCAGAGAGTATTTCTTTGACAGACTTCAAAATCATAGCCTCATTTTCTGGAATATTGCAAAGCCGTGGACACGCACTTCACGTGAGCACGTGAGCTGGCATTTCCTACTAGTGGCGTTTCCTGCTGGTGGCGTTTGCAGTCGCAGTGCGATACGGTCCAAGCTTTCTCTTTTTTACTGTCGTGTTTCAAGCAGCACGTGTCACTTGGTCCCGCGTGTGGGGTCTTTAATCTGCGCCAGGATGGCAGAGTGCACAAGAACTAAAAATAACAGCCCAGACATGGCATGTATAATCAGCCATGTGTCACGCGCCAGACAGCAGGCTTGATGATCTCCACCAATCAGCCGCTGTCTGGATGATCAGTGCAGCCGTGTCAGGCTCCAGCAACGTACCTGAGCTCAGTGTTTGCAAAAAAACATGCTCACACCCAGTCACACACACATGTGCACACACAAGTGCACACACACACACACACACACACACACACACACACACACACACACATTCACTATAAAAGTTACAGAGCTTGTAGGAGAGCTGATGTTTCAGCCACTCTGGCTGGCATCTTGAAGGGCTTTAAACACGTCTACACACTTTATTAAAGTGCCTAGAACATCAGTCATGAAGTCCATATGGAAAAGTGCAAAAGTAAAAGAGGTTGAAGCCTCAGATTCACTGCAGAATCACAATCACAACTCCACCTGTGACCTGAGTGGAGAATCACAATCACAACTCCACCTGTGACCTGAGTGGAGAATCACAATCACAACTCCACCTGTGATTTGAGAAAAGAATCACAATCACAACTCCACCTGTGATTTGAGAAAAGAATCACAATCACAACTCCACCTGTGATTTGAGAGAAGAATCACAATCACAACTCCACCTGTGAGTGGAGAAGATAATGTCATGAAAACTGGAACATTGTACTATCTATGTGAACACACACACACACACGTGCACACATATGCTCCCTCATACACTCAGACCCATACACACAGATACACACACACTCACACTCCCCATGCACTCACAAATGCACACACTCTTGTCCCTGAGGAGCGAGGGATGTGAGATGGGAGCTGTGCTGGTGTGGTTTGGTGGCTAGCGCTCGTGTCCGTCTTGAGTCCTGCGGCTCGGCGCCAGCCACCACCAGATCACTCGCACCCCGATCATTAACTCTGTGAATGCAGATTCACCATAATTAGTCTCCAGCACTGGGGCCACAGTACATCCAGGAAGAGAGGAGCAAGTAAGTCAAGGCGCTCCGCTAGCGTTACGGAGCGTTAGTGCACTACTAATGCTCAGTACAGTGTGCGGGCCACGTTCAGATACGAGGGGGGGGGGGTTATGTGTACGTTCAGGCATTACAAAGCAGGGCAGGATGGTAATGTTTATTCAATTGGTCATAAAGTGTGCGAGCATGCACGCAGAGTGTGAGTGAAATCAGTAAAGCAGATTGAGGAGAGAGGGATAGAGTCCCGTATTCATCCTGCATGACTGAGTGATGAGGAGTCCCGTATTCATCCTGCATGACTGAGTGATGAGACTTCATGGTCCTGCTTTGGGTCACAAAACTGCACTCACCCTGCTATCTGATGGCAGAAGGCAATATTTAATTATGAAGATCAGAGACCTCTCTGTTTCTTTTTTTAGTTATTTTTTGTCTCTTCTTTTACACATAAACAAAATAAATGTTTTTATCTTCTTTTACACATAAACAAAAACAGCTGACAGTGATGAACACAAGCCCAGAGAAACTTGACACACCTGTCTGCCTTCACTACATGGGCGAAGAAACTGAGAAATGTAGAAAAACACATATTGATGTTTTTAAGTATTTTTAAAATGCTTCTAGATATTTCTGTTTGACCATCAGAGACATGTACTGCTTATTCATATCACAACAGCTGGAGATTCAAGCCTAGCTTCCTCCAGAACATCACACAAGAGAGCAGGACGTTTTATTTACACCATGTGACACCGTAGGTGAGCATGTCAACGAGCAGGACAGGAGAGTCAGGGTGAGCTGGATCTGGTCATAAAAGACATGGACAAGTAAAGGTAATGGAGGAGAAGTGGTGAAGCCAGAACTAAAGTCCTCTTCCCGAACGTCAGGGCCGGCCATGGACACAGCGGGGCAGCTGACTGCTGGCAGGTTCACGTGCAGCACCAGGGCAGGATACCTGTGGGACTACATGTGCAGAACAGAATAGGTGACAGGTGTGTGCGGTGAGCTAATAAGTGGTTGATTGTGATCTGAGAAGTGATCGTGGCGTGTATCTGGGTATCTGGCAGCTGGGCTGGCTTGTGCCAAGTGGGGGATGTCACACCACATCAGTGATGCACCGAACCCCCCCGCATCACCATAGCAACGCCTCACCTATTCACTCATTTACATTACTCTTGGCAAGTCTTGAGAAACTGACTAGAAAACAAAGACAACAAAAGCGACTCCGTCTACCAACATCCCGTCACACCGTACCACCGCACTGAGCTTCCTGTGCCAAGTTAAGTCGTTTATTTCTGCACGGCACGTGCAGGCTCATGCCTTAAAAGAAATCCTGCCTGGAAAGAGTTGTGTTTCTCTCTCCCGTGGTGGGAAGCCTGTGGGGACGGACGCTGGGCCGTGTTCCCCAGGCTTCTCTCGTGCATGTACTGGGGAAAGGATACAACACTGGAGCTCTGGCTGGTTGCCAAGTCCCTCCGAATCCCCCCCAACCCAACTGAGTGTTTATGGTTCTTATTGGTTTGAAATGTCAGCCTGGCTCCAAAGGCCCGGGCGAGGTCATTCTCCACAAGCGCTCTTGTGCTGCTGAAGAGCTGGGATCTGAATCAGCCTCCCGCCAGCCCGCAGGACAACACAGACCAATCAATACTGACCTACAAAGAAAGTTTGGGCTTCATGCTGCTTCCTTAACAAACGCTTCTGAAGTTTCATAATGTGCTTTGATTGGAGGGACACTATCCTCCACAGTCCTACCACGCCTTAACATTCTTGCGTGTTATTGTTAAGGCAGCGGGACCGGGATCCGGATATTTCTATTCTGCTGGTGGAATGTGCTTGTATACCCAATAGAGGTATAGGTAGGTGATTTGGTCTGCAAGGTCACTCCTCTGAAAGCAGGGTCAAAGGCACTCGTAAGTGGTGAGCAGGGAGTTCATCGCCTGTGTATCCCCAAAGCACACCTGACACACTCATTTCGCTCCCTTCCTCCCTCCCTCCATCCCTCCCTCCATCCCTCCCTCCATCCCTCCACCCTCCCTCCATCCCTCCCTCACTCCCCTTCTCCAACCACCTCAGCCTCTGGCCCTCGGCCATCCCGCTGATCAGATCTTCCGAGCTCGAGCAAAGTGCCATAAACGGATTTTATATGCAAACTTCTGCTGGGAGTGCAAGCTCTTCTCACATGCCGTGAGCACGCCGGCACATGCCACATTGCTGGCACAGAATAGATTTGATTACAGAAATTAAATCTGCAAGGAATTAAATCTGCAAGAAATCTGAACCTGACATGCATTATCCGCAGAAGATAAGCTGTTTTTATGGCTTGAAAAGGCACCCAATGCTGAAATCAACCAATGTGTTGGAATAGGTTAGTAGCAGGTACTGAATTCTATGGGCAACTGGCTTGAACCTGACAGATAAGGAAGGCTTGGGGAGGACCCAGCCAATCAGCAATCTGCACAGCTGGATTGGATTAATTGATTAAATGCTCAATTAAACGCTAGACTGAGCAGGACAACAGCCTAATTCAAAGGCGTATGCAAATAATATAGCTATGTAGATTGTTAGCTAGTTCAAAACAATGCATCACACATTTATGTGCACATCAAGCACACACACACACACACACACACACTCACACACACAAACGCACACCTCAGGCAAATATGCGTAAAAGCTCAAAGGTGTATGCCAGAGAGGATTACAGCTTGCAAATGTGCAATTCTTGACGACAGGACTATCCATTTGTTGAATGAACAGGACCACGTGGTTGCAGCTTATTGCAAAGAAGCATTATCTGATTTCTTCTTTTTTTTTTTGCTTTGCCATCATCTTAAATAAATGATATGCACAGGTCTTCCAAACCTCCCTCCACATCCTCCTGACGACACTATTTTATTTCAGCAACTACCATGGGGCCCTCTGACCTTCCTGATAGCTTTCTTGCCTTTAATGGTCATTCAAGTCCCAGGATTCAGTGGATTTAGCTTACAATGCTTTGTCCTTTGCTTTGCAGTGGTTATCTGCTCTCAACATGGTACCAGCATTAATGCCATTTCCAAGCATTAGTCCTTCCGTATCGATGCCATTTTAATTGCCCGGACTACATTTCCCAGCATGCCCCAAATTGCAGCATAGCACTGTGCCTGACGTGCCCTCCACCCGGTGACCTTCACCGCGCCCACAGCCAAAGGCATCTGTCGTCTGGCCAGCAGGTGAAGCGGACATTCGTGAGGGCTAGACTTAGCGTTTGCCGTACGCTGACCCAGATTGCCATGGGCCCGGGAGAGAGGGCCAGGAGCGAGGCCATGAATCTCTGCAGTGGAGCTGACCCGCGGACGGCCGAGCCCCACAGCCGCACGGCGTCTGCTGCGGCGCTGCCGCGTGTCAGGTGCCCCACGACAACACGGGAGCATGACAGGACAGCCAATACGCTCGCTCGATCACATCCATCATGTGACTCACACACGCCGTCAGCCCAGAGATCTCGGACCATGTTATTTAGAGCAGATGGCAGCTGGAAGGGACAGCAGAGATGAAGCACTGGCCAGCGCTCCGTATTGACTCACTGAGTCAATCACATGCTATGATGCACATGCAGAGAGCTTGTTTTTCCAAAGTGACTTTTTTTTCCATTTATTTGTTTGGTCTTCTCCACGTCTCTTTGATTTCGTGGCCGAATGCTCCATTGTGGACAGCGACGGTTGAATTTGCGTGTCATATTAGCTTGCAGTCGGATTTAGACTGAAACATGCTATGAATCGTAACACATGCTGAAATAATATGGATGGACTGCACTGAACTGCACGTGATATATAACTCAAGTTTTACAGTTTAAAGTTCAGCTGCGTGCCAGAAAGCGTAATGAAATATTGCTACTTATGTCTTGGAATTGATGGCCTGCTTGAGCAGAGCTTATTAGTAATTATTGCAATTGCTCCACAAAGACAGACAGGCCTCAATAAAACATCGTCTAATCATTAAACCAAAACGTGCATGAGTGAACTTCTGCAATTGCACCATATCCATATAATTTAGAGTTAGACCCTGGGTTCATTTTTATGTGGTTGTTCATCATATATTTTAGTCGTAAGCGTCTGAGTTACTACTGTACAGCTGTGATAGATGCTGTCTGTTTCCTGCAACAGAAAAAGCCTCAGAACTTTTCAGCAGGAGGTATGATGATCATATTACTTCAGGTTTTCTGGCTACCCGTGTTTCTCATCGAGCCTGTATCGACAGCATGAGAAGGCTGAAAGACAGAGATTTTGGTCCCAAATAATTTTACACTTGATTCCAAACAGAGAGTGCGTCCTGACGACATATTTAAGACTCGGATTACTAAAAAAGTTGGTAGCAGAGCCACCAGCCTGGGGTGGGTTTCCCGAAACGTTCGTAGCGCTAAGTACTTCTTAACCTCGTATGTTTCATACGACATACGAGGTTACGAAGTACTTAGCGCTACGAACGTTTCGGGAAACCCACCCCCGGTTTGTGAGACAGATCATCACTGCACGTTGCTTTGCTGGTTTCTTCATTTGACAGGAGCACGTAAGCTGGAGAGTTGCAGCTCTGTTGAAGCTCTTAACCCAACACCAATCAGCTCATTACAACAATCAATGCAATTCTGACAGTTTCAGCTTTGGCTCATTATCTACAACTTACAGACTGTGTAAAAATGGGGCCTTTATGCATTACAGGGAAGATGTTTCGTGCCTGGTTTTCGTTTAACTCATTTTGCTGTTTGATAAGAATGTGCTTCTGGATAAGTGGCCATCTGTAATTATGACGCCATGAAAATCAAACAAATCAAAATGGCTTTTTATGCCATCCACATCTCTTATAAATACATAAATAAAAGATTTTCTACATCCCTGATTTAGGTCATGGTGAAGATCACCGATGTGCTACATGATGATGTTTGGCATATGTTTGGCATATTACATTAGTCACTTGTAGCAAATCTTTTCAAAGGCTGCTTAAATATACATTCAAGCATTTTCGACCTAACTTCCACCACATCTCTGGCATATGGCTGATTACCACAGACTATAATTTGGAGACGTTTGGCCATATTTAGAAATGTTTGGAAAACAGACTGGAAACACACTTATAATAAAACCCTCTGGTCAATTGTTGGGACCGTCAGAAAACAGTGATGTGAAATACAGATTTTTGTCAAACGCTTTCATGAACTCCTCAATGGAAATATTAATCTGTATTCTGTTAAACTGTAAATAAATTCTGCCCTTCAGGGACAGGACTCCTTATTTTGAGGTAATGTGCTTTGACTAGCTTCCTGTAAGCACATTCCACCAGACCACGCATGGATACCCAAAACCTTAGGGAAAGTGAACAGTATTGCAATTGCTTTTTACAGTGTAAGATAACACTGAACAAGAGTAGCTTTGCTAAGTCGTTTTCTCGTGTCTGTCTTGTCTTAAGGCATTTACCCAAGGGCTGTTTTGAATCTGACATTTTGAATTGCAAGAAAAGTCATGTATTTCAAACAATTATTGATGGAATTCAACAACTGCCATTCCTTTGTAAGTGTATTTTGAATTAGCAGGTTTTCTATTCAAAGTACCACGAAATGTCTACAGATGTGGTAGATAAAGGTTAGGTAGTTGATTAGATATTACACAAAACTGAACACTTTGGGTGTTAAAAATTATTCACGTTACATTAATGTGAAGTGTGACATTTAGTGCAAACGAATCATCGTGCTATTTATGTTGGCACGCCCTAAATGATATTGCACTGTGACCTTTCTCAGCAAAGGTGCCCTCAGGTTTTAGAGCCTGCACTGGTATCTTTTCATGCAGATCTTTAGATGAGCGTTTGTTTATTTCAGACATGGCCAACACATCAGGGTACACCGATATATGAAATACAGTCGTCATTGGGGTTCAAACAATCAACCGCACACTGTGTAGCAAGAGGGTTTTCAAGCTGCGTGCTAACAAGTCTAATGTTTCATCAGCTTTCCGCATTTGTCTTCATTTTTGATGATTACAAGGAATTCTTAATTGAACTACGATAATCTGCTAGATTAGGGAGAACTAACTCCACAGAGAACGTTATTCAATTGTAAACAAAATTATGTCCTCTTGTAATTATTTCAAGCTAATCACATCGTTTTTGCAGATGGAGTTTAAAAAAGATAAGTAGTATTTCTTGTATTTAGCTAGTAACTCAAGCAGACGATCGTCGCTGTTTACAGGAAAAAATCTTTGCTCAAATGCATCCCAAGAGAGTCAATGGCTCGGGACTGAGAGAACTCGGCCCGAATGCTGTATTTGTGCCATTTACGAACGCATGCTTTAAAATGAAACTGCCCACATGCCTACTATTAAATTCATGATATAGCAACTGCGTTTTGATGCTGTTCTAAAAGTGCTGCAGTTTCCGAGAAAACCCGCGGTGTAATTTTAAACATTGTACATTTGACAGCCTGTCACAGGGTGTCAGATGGTGTAGGTGGAAATTGCTGAAATGCCACAAAGGACATATGTGGTGAAATGAGTTGTTAAGAAACAGTTCGACGTCTTTGACACGTCGCTTTCTTTCATTGTGTTAGTGAGCTAAGATTTCTCAGCGATAATTCGGAGTCATCACGAGTCGCGCCACGCGCGAAGGTGCTTTCACAGCGCTCATTGAATTGCGAATACGTCAGCTACAACCTTTAGTAGAAGCGAGCTGGACCCTGGCCTTCAGACACTCTTTATGGAGCGATAACTCTTTGTTGACTGAGATAGAGAAAGAGAGGCTGGTGCGCCTTCACGCTTCAGTAAACTGTACTAACGTGCTATGTGCGTGATGACATCATCACTCTCGCCTTCTCTCACGTCCTCCACTCAGTCTTCCCTAATGGCGTTTTCTTCCTTTAAATGACTATCGACACGTACCCCATACATCTTGAAATCTCATATTTCGTTCACTACACGTTCTCAAGGAACCAATTAAGAGCAATTACTGTCGCATTAATACACAATATCGACCAAACGATACGCTTTAATTAGCCAGAGAGCCATTATAGTCTGACAAAGAAGTGTCATTCACTTTCCACAACGCACACGCAACTTCAATGGGCCATTTCTCATTTTTATAGGCTGCTTTTAATTTTTAATTTAAATTTTTTGCAAACTGAGCAATTAAGGTCCAACTCTTTGGGAAGTTGTTCGGAATGCTCTGAGCAGTGTTCACCCCCGGCTGAAGCCCACTCCTCCACTCTTCCTCCTTCATCATCATCTCTTCTTCCCTTTATAACATATCATGAGTGACGGCACACGCATCCTTGGAACCTCCTTACTGCTGTGCTTTGTGTTGAAGCTGTTCAGTCGTGGAACAAGTACGTATATGTCGAGCTGTTGCTCACCTGCTCGGTGCTTCAGTGGACACCTCGCTGTGCACGGGCGGCGGGTTTTCCAAAGGCATCCTTTACCGCATGGCGTGTGTGGCTGTATAAGGACCATTGGACACAGCTGGAATCAGCTCCATCTGACTGATTTAGCTATATGTGCCATTTCCCCCACCCCTTGTTCAGAAAAGGAAAAATAACGCGTCTGTGCAGGACTTTTGTGTACTCTGATGGAACGGGAACACAAATAAGTCATCACCAAAAGGAATATTATGACAAGCAAATGGACCCTAATGGTGTTTCTGTGATGGGACTCATAACCCATTTGTTTGATCTATCTTTCTGGGTCAATGGTCCTCACACAAACCATTCTTAGATTGGATTTCATGTTCTGTCCTGGTGGGCGAGGAGGCTGAATATGAAGACGGCCACCTTTTTTTGTCCAGGAATGATGGAGACAGATTCCACTTAAACACAGTCCTTAATAGGTCATTATTGCCGTTAGTCATTGAAAAAAAAGATGACATAGACATTTTATCCTGATTAGGGGCGCTAATGGTTATCATGGCCATAAAAGCAAGCCGTTCCTCTAACAACGTTTGCTGCGTCACTCCCCTTCTTACATTTAGATCAATAACACATTTACTCATCCATCACGATGAACTGCTGCTGCTGCTGAGAGAGAAAGAAGAACAGCTTTTTAAGTCTTCCTGGATGTAACCAGTGGCATCTCGTTGCCTGAGATAGAAGGAGAGCATGTCTTTGTGGCCAAACAGTTTCACCAATAACTAAATATATGAGAGGGTGAAAAACACCACCCCTTGGGTGGATGTGGTGATGGGGTCAGTTTGGCCTCTATGAGGGCGCCAAAGGGTGTGAGAGCTCTTGGAAGCGTCTCACCTCTCGCAGTCAAGTTGGGCAAGCGTGTTTTTTCAGGAGCAGGTGGTGTTCCTGGCACTTGCGGGACGCGAGGTGATGTGCTGAGAGACGAGAGGTTCTGTGTTCCCCGAGCCCAGCTCTAAACGAGTCACGCCACATTAGCGAGCCACTTGCACTTCAGGTCATGCTCTTCTTTATATATTTATTTTTCAGACATCGATTACATGGCCTTCTGTCAAATTTAACCCACTTCTCTAGTGGCTGCATAAATGCACTTAATTCAAGATACTTGCCTCTCTTGAGCCACTTGGCTTAAATACCTAAGTGATAATTGTCTATACTATTATACGTTTTAATCAGCAGAAATGTTAGTATTCTAGGTAATTATTCAAACTCACCAGGCATAAGTGCATTACCTTAAAAAATGCACATACCTATTTTGGATTATGATCTAAAGTTGCCTGTTTTCAGAACAGTACCTTTAATTAAAATAAAAGAAGTTTAATTTGCATTACAAATTATTACTAACATTAACTCCGCTGAGCCCAGGTAAGCAGCACAGCACTTTCAGTTGGGGTTTGCATTCAATTTTAGAATGAGTACGTTGTTACAGGAACATGGACCGTAGGTGCCCTGGGCTATGTGCAAGTGCTTTTTTAGAACGTTGAGTTGTTAAAATAGTGCACTGAAGCCCTTGGCCTACATTCAGCATTCCCTGTTCCAAAATGGGACTTAATTATCCTAATCTGGCCATTATATGGGTGGCACTACTATACCGATTGACTTTTTGTGTTGTCAATTGATAAACAACTTGCTAATGAATTTTCGTAACACTAATGGCTTTAAGCAGACGAGCTAAGTTGTCATCCATTTGCCGAACCGTCATGCTGTTGCCGAGAAGGTACACTTTCATATTTTTGGCAACAGGTTTTCATTCTGAATCACTTTCAGATTTACAAGCATGTCCTCTACATTTATGCCATTAGTTCTTAAACCTAAAATTCGATGTTTATAAAAACAACATTAGTGTGTTTGTGACTGTATTGTGTTCGTTCAGGTGGCGACCCTGTGATTCTTCACTCAGGTCACAGGTGGAGTTGTGATTGTGATTCTTCTCTCAAATCACAGGTGGAGTTGTGATTGTGATTCTTCTCTCAAATCACAGGTGGAGTTGTGATTGTGATTGTCCACTCAGGTCACAGGTGGAGTTGTGATTGTGATTCTCCACTCAAGTCACAGGTGGAGTTGTGATTGTGATTCTCCACTCAGGTCACAGGTGGAGTTGTGATTGTGATTCTCCACTCAGGTCACAGGTGGAGTTGTGATTGTGATTCTCCACTCAAGTCACAGGTGGAGTTGTGATTGTGATTCTCCACTCAGGTCACAGGTGGAGTTGTGATTGTGATTCTGCAGTGAATCTGAGGCTTCAGCCTCTTCTACTTTTGCACTTTTCCATATGGGCTTCATGACTGATGTTCTAGGCACTTTAATAAAGTGTGTATATATATATATATATATATATATATGTGTGTGTGTGTGTGTGTGTGTGTGTGTGTGTGTGTGTGTGTGTGTGTGTTTGAGTGTTTGAGATTGTCATGTCCACTATAATCATGACCAGAGATTTCATATTAGAAGTGCATTTTGTCAAAAATAAGATTTATCCTCACTTCACTTCTTTCCATTGCTCACAGAGATAAGATCACAAAAATTGATGTGAGAGAAAAAGCATCTGTGTGTGTGTGTGTGTGTGTGTGTGTGTGTGTGTGTGTGTGTCTGTGTCTGTGTCTGTGGTGGATGAGGTAGTTACATCCTCTATAATCAACAGATCAAGAGACTAGAGATTTCAAATTAGAAATGCATTTTGTCAAAAACAAGTTTTTCCTAACTTCGTTTCTTTGCTCATAGAGATAAAATCATAGAAATTTGATGTGTGTGTGTGTGTGTGTGTGTGTGTGTGTGTGTGTGTGTATGCATACCCATGTGCATTCTTTGGATTCAATGTATTAATTTTGTGCATGGCCAATGTTCCCTTTCCAAAAAAAAAAAAAGTCATTTCTGGCTGAAGTGCACCTGATCAATACAGTTCACACAATGCACTATGATGAACTTGGCCCTGGGGGGCTCGTCATGCATAGCAAGCAGGACTCTGTCATTGGTCTAGCAAAGGTGGGACCAGAGATATGGCAGAGCACTTGGGGGGCTCCTCTCAGAGACTGACCCACCACTACCAATGCTGTGATTTACATCCGTATGAAAGGGGACAGACTGTGGAAGGTGAAGGAATATGAAAATCGACATTTCTCCATTTCCAAGGATAGAAACTGGATTCACCACACTCATTCCTTTGAATTTCATAACGTCACTGCTGCCATAGCAACAACTGGCAATGCCAACAGATATGTCATAAATGTAATGTCCGTTAACGTTAAAAGGCCTCCGACAGGCTACAGGCCTTTATTCAGCCCACTGTTAATCACGCCATCGCACCACTTCAGAAGGACACCCCCTGATTCCACGCAGAATCATTCGTGATAATGATAATTAGAAGCAAAGGAGTGCTGGACATTCTTTCTACTTGTTCTTTCTCAACAGAAATGAAGTCCCAGTTTTTCAGTTTTCAAATTGTTAATTCCTTACCTACATGTTAAAGATTCTTCGCATTTTCTACAAATCACTGAATGCCTGAATAACTTTTGATGGACATTAAAAGTTCATACATGGTCATCTATTATGAAGATAGTTGGAGAACTTATTTTTCTTGATACAAAACACGAGAAGAATCCTCACAATAGATATTTTATTAAAACGTGTTAACTCTCAGCTGCTCCTATTCACACATATGAGCACTAAATGTGAGTACTAATACCTGTTAGATTTGCTAAGAAACTCAAAAAAATATTTTTGAATGAGATACCAAACCTCTTGCTATAGAATTTCTGAGATACATTGATGCCATGTACACAAAGAGTACAAGACACACCTTGGATTCATTTAAACCTGATCATTGTGGATTCAGTGCTGCTAGACCTGCAGCAGCTATAGATGTGCTGCATGTAAATGTATCAACACAGACACTAACATAACTAGCACAAAATGATCAATTATCAACCTCTCTGCCTCATTACTGCAGGAGATGTCCGTTGTATTTCTTTCAAGAGGTATAATTGGCTTTGCATTAGAGAAAACAAGAGAAGGCGATTGCTGATTGGTCCGTTGAACATTTTCAGCAGAATTTAGGATTGGTCATTTCAAGGGTTTTATTTATTTATTTAATTGAAAATATCTGTTTGCATTGTCAGTTCTTGCTGTGGCAGTGATGAAGATTGGTAACCCAAAGCCTACTGCCTTCACCTCTTAATACTTCAGAAGCACTTTGCTTGCACAGCTGATGAAGGACCTGTTTCTCTGGAAACATTGGTGTGTGTGTGTGTGTGTGTGTGTGTGTGTGCGTGCGTGTGTGTGCGTGTGTGTGTGCGTGTGCGTGTGTGTGTGTGTGTGTGTGTGTGTGTGTGTGTGTGTGTGTGTGTGTGTGTGTGTGTGTGCGTGCGTGTGCGTGTGTGCGTGTGCGTGTGTGTGTGTGTGTGTGTGTGTGTGTGCGCGTGTGTGTGTGTGTGTGTGTGTGCGTGCGTGCGTGCGTGTGTGTGTGTGTGTGTGTGTGTGTGTGTGTGTGTGTGTGTGCGTGCGTGTGCGTGTGTGTGTGTGCGTGTGCGTGTGTGTGTGTGTGTGTGTGCGCACGTGCAGCACCCCCCTGTTTGTCTTCGCCAAGCCCTCTAAACTGATCCCTGTGCCACAGGCTAATGGGGTCCAGCTTACAGATTAGACCCCCGAGTCCCTTCATTAAATCAGTGGAATGACAAGCCTGTCAGAGCCGATGGTATGTGTAGGTACGGGTGAGAGATGAGTGTCTCTCTCATCTCTGTTCCAGTGTCACCAATTTTGAAGTGTGAAAAGGAGGAGAGAAAGACTTGAACTTCCGAGAGCCAAGCCGACCTCTCTGAGCGACTGCACCTTTGTACGTGTTTGTCAGGCTTGTCTGGGACTGAGAGCAGCTGTAGCCCATGCTGGATCTCCCTCGTCCTCTCAGGTCTGAAGTTTGAGAGTGTGGGGACAGAAAGGGTTAACGCCCTCTCTCGAACACCTCCGCGTCTAAACAACACGTGCCTAATGGTGTGTGCTGAGTGCCGTTTCCTGAATCCTCAAGCTCCGGGGCAGTCACACCGTTTGCGGCCGAGCTGACTGGCAGAATGAACCTGTGAATCGATTCCCACACCTTTATAAAAGATCTTTAATCATGGCTTCCTGCTGCTGGTCATTACCTATGCTTACTGCACCTGGACATGCTTTCTGCATGCTGATCGACTCATGGTGTGAGGGTTTGCTTTCAAAGCACATCTTGCTACATTTCTGCTTTAAATCTCTCTACTACTCATAACTGCTTTGAGCGTAATTCCTAGCTAGTTGCTTTATAGGTTTTGTGGACTCTCAAACTGCATGATGGTCTATGAGATTGCAACAAATTTTCTATCTATTATCCAAAGTATGAGTTGTATTAGGTTGAATCCTGGGGACCAAGTAAGCTCTTGGTAAAATGTCTCATAATGACAGTCGACTAAACAACATGGCACATTTCCGCGTGCCACTGACAGGCTGTGGTCCCCTCAGTCAGCCATTATCCTGTGATTATATTCATTTGTCCATTTCAAAGTGAGCGTTGAAAGAGCCGAACAATTTTGCCCATTGTCTGAACCGAAACGAATGCGAAATTGCATAGGTTTCATACCAGGAATCAGGATGCATTGTCTCCAAGGATGAGTGTGTTTAAAAAAAAAAGAAAAAAGTTTGCACAACAATGTAAAGATGAATACTCTTCACATGCGGAATAATAGGTGGTGTGATCACAAAGTGGTCTTGCCACGGGCTGTAAAGAATAAAAAATAATTCAGAAAGCATTAATAATGCCATGTTTTACTTCAGAGGTCATGAATACCGCATCTGAGAAGCCTCTGCAATTAGTCTAGTGTGTTGGTCGAAAATGTCTCGCTCCAAATGTGTCTCTAATTATACTCCTGACTCTGGTGCCCCTAGCTCTTCCCTGTACCTACATGATTACTGTGTGTCTGTTATCCAGCATAGAGGTGGAAGGTGAGAGGTCACTGCTCACAACCACCGCAAATTCTTCTACTGTCCACTCTTCCTCCGTTTCTTGCGTTACTGCCATGAATTAAAAATTACATTTATACGAACTGCAGCCGATCTAAACTAACAAGCGTTTAAGGAAGATACTAAAGGAGAAAGTGCTCAGTGTGTTTGCAGACAGCACTCAGAGAAGACAGTCGCCATGAGCTCGGAGTGAAAGACAACCAGAGGCCTTAAACAGGGTGGTGTGACCTCCAAGGTGGCGTGACCTCCTTGAGTGTCTGGAGCTTTACTCTACACCAGGTTCAAATGAAACACTGATCTTGTCCTACTTATTAAAGTAACTTCGAGTTTTACTGTCCAGTTTTAAAGCCATGATTGCAGTACAAACATTTGGGACTTTGTGAATAAAAAAATACTTGCCAATGTCAAGTATGATTTTTAGATCACAGGTTTATAAGAACACATTAATACGGAGCATGTAAATGCCAGTCTTGCTTTACTTACTTTGATCAGTGTAGTGATTTCTATGTAAGAAATATTTGTTCTATTTATAAGGCGTTTCATGGTGAGGTGCCTGACTACATTTGATAGTTGTTAATTTAGCAGATTGTTGAGATCCACTAGAAAAGATGTTCTGGTTCCTATACCAGACCTGAAGCCAAATTGGGAGCCTTCACTGTGTCCAAACAGTGGAAGGGTCTCCCTCAAAATCAGACTCCCTGAGTCCACGTCTTCCATAAACACTTTAAGACTCACTTTTATTCCCTAGCTTTGTTTTAAGTTGTGATCATAGCTTAAATGTATAAACATTCAAATGTATGTGTGTTTCATTTTACTTTTATGGTCTTAACTTTAATTAACTTAACTTTTAAGTTTATACTGAAGCATTTACAGCTTTGTCTTAGAAGACCTATATAAAAGTTTACTTTTGTTGTTTTATTTGCTATTCTAGTTTTCATTACATTTAGACAGATAGTTAGACTTTTACCTGATAAACTCTGGAACATTTGTTACGGGCTATGTTCTTCCTGTGCGCTGAGGTGAATATGATCCACATCACCAGCCTAATCTAGCATTTCAAATAAAGGGGGTGGATTCATAATTAATGCCCTGCTCTACAGAGACTCTCTCAGGTGCTGTGGTTAAAAAGGTCAGCTTCAACAAATTAGTGTTGCCATCTTACCGATCCTCAAGCTCGCTGTGGAAGAAGGAACATTTCAAAGCAGCACAGGTGTCAGGCTGTATCAGCAGCAGGAGCAGGACCTGAGTGGAACCACCGCGAAGCTCCGAAGTCACTGGGACAGCTCTTTAAAAAACCATCTGAAATAAACACAATAGAATAAAATAAAACCTACAGCATCAACCTGAGAATTTTCTCTCCTTTCTGGCCACCCAGCGCCACCCCACCGGCCTCGCGGCATCACCCATCTTTGTCTGTGCCATCACCTGCTCTTGACCCGGAGGAGACAGGCACTGATCGGCTAGCCACGCTAATGGTTATGCGAATAATTAGTTTAATCACGTAATTACAGGCTCGTCGGCCCTTTGGGAACTCGCGTTGAGGATCCGAGCGGAAAGCCATGGAATCCGACGTCAGGCAATAGCGTGGGGGGGCGGCCCCCTCTGAACCGTTCGTCTTGTGAAAATCAGAGGCTATGGCGAGCGTTTATTCCCGCTCATTAGATGGGGTGCTTATGAGCTAATGAGGGAGCAGGTGGGGTAGCCCAGACAGACAGCGGTCATTCCAGTCACACTTGAAGGTGATAAAGTTCTGCACCACTGCGCGTGGCCCCGAGAGCTGAGCCTCATTCCAAAGGTTTGGTTAACCCATTGTTCTCCTTCCACCAGGACTGGGGCTTTTTGCATTTTTTTTCTCCCATTCAAAGATGGTCCTCTCCGGTGAGTGGCACGCGTCAGTCCCGGAGGTCGGACAGAATTGGGCTCTCGGAGATAATGACCTGAGTGTCAGTGCTCAGTCGTGGAGCCTGTCAGAGCACAACGGGAGGCTCTAAAATCTCTCCACATCCTTTATCCATTATGGATGTCGGGAGAGACAATGTCAAACCACCCTGCATGCGTCTGGCCCCCATCCCCAAACAACAATCCCCCAGTCATTTTCCCCTTCAGCCGGGCAGAAAAGCCCCCTTCCCCCGCCCCCTTCTCCCCCACCCCGTAACGTATCTCCCCAGCCTTTATCTGTCTGGAAAAGCAATGACAAGAAAACTGCAGCCTTTACTTGCCGTCATCCACACACGCATAGTCCTCTTAAAGCTAATGTTTATCAGCTCGCTCCTCGACTCCCTGCACCATCGACGACTCCGCTGGGCTTTTATTTGTCCAGGATCTCCTTTGTCGTAAGCCCGTGGTGTGCAGATTGTTCTGGACCTTTTCGCCGCTCTGTACTTACCCTGGTTATTTATGTCCTTACTCATTTACACTTGCTATATATTTCAAAGTTGGCAGCAAAGAGGCGTTGAGGATGCAACCCTTTGATTAACATGCAGCTCTAAACATGCAGTGCTCCAGCCCAGATTGCAACCTATTAAACATCAATAAGGTACAGTTTGCTTATTACATGTTGGTGTATGACAGTTCATTGAACAGTCTGTCACCGGCTATGAGTCACACGCTGGAATTTACCTGAATGAGATTAGAGGAGAGTTTCCACAGACCTGCTGCAGGTCTATAACAGGCAGAGGTCAAGAAGCATCAGAGTAAAGAAAGACAGAGTGACAGAGGTTATTCGACACAGCGTTCAAACATGAGACGGTAGAACGTGTGATTGGTTATGTTTACTTAGCTGCAGAAAGATTATGATGCTTGGGAGATGAGGGAGGAGAGAGAGAGAGAGAGGGAGATAGAGAGGGAGGGAGAGAGTAGGAGAGAGGGAGAGAGAGGGAGAGGTGAGAGAGGGAGAGAGAGGGAGGGAGGGAGGGAGGGAGGGAGGGAGGGAGAGAGTAGGAGAGAGGGAGAGAGAGGGAGGGAGGGAGGGAGGAAAAGAGTAGGAGAGAGGGAGAGAGAGGGAGAGGTGAGAGAGGGAGAGAGAGGGAGAGAGGGAGGGAGGAGAAATGAAGGTGTGTGAGGTGCTCTGTCCTCCCCATGTTTGTCCTCAACATCCTGATGGGCTGCGACTGAACAGAATGACACCTGGAAATGACCCAGTTGCAGCGGTCTGATGGTCTGACGGTCTGATGGTCTGGTTGTCTGACGGTCTAGCGGTCTGACGGTCTGGTTGTCTGATGGTCTGGCGGTCTGATGGTCTGGCGGTCTGATGGTCTGGCAGTCTGATGGTTTGGTGGTCTGATGGTCTGTGTGGGGGGACTGTGTGATGTGAAGGACTGTAACACTGGTCTGTATGTGTATCCTTAAGGTATTTTGTAGGACAAAACAAGCATAGTAGAAAACCTGTGATGACAGAATAATGGGCCAAAATCCTAACAGCTACGTGCTACTGTGTAGTTTTTTTTTTATGATTGCTTAAGTACAATTCTGAAAACTCACTTTGTCAAAACACTACACACAATTCCACAGATGCAGAGCACCGGAGATTGTTTGCAAAGTGAAACAATCCTTTCAAAGCTATCCCAAAAATTTAGAAAAGCCTCATTTTGTCTACAGGTTACACACTGCTGTGCTCTAAAACACCTCTAACATGTCTGCTTTTCTGATGATATAGCCTTGGTTTGATTTTATTCAGAGATACTGTTAGAGTAAAGTACATAAATAACTAAACAACACACACAAGGCTGGTTCTGCAGACATTTTTATTCCTCCACACTAACATCAGTCAGTACATCGCTGCATTTTCAAAGGTTGCATTGTGCTCTGAATTTGGGAGCAGAACAGAGGATAGTACATAAACACAGCGTGTTTGCATTTGTGGAAACAACAAACAAGGCATGAATTTAAAAATGAACCTAATCATCTGGCAGGACACAGTGAGGGAAACTTCCTGAGTGGTATATCCACTGGTCCACAGATCCTGGATCAGTTTGGTCGCACACCTACTCTGTGGGTCCATAGCTGGCCATCGTAAATTTTCCACCATCACTAACTCCTCAGTGGGGTTAAGGGAGGGAGAGTATGGCAGGAGATACTGGAGTGTTTGTGGATGCTGATTTGGGCAATGTACATGTAGATTGAAGTTATGAATTATGGATAATGGGGTACAACCCTAAACAGGGAAATAGAGGTTTACTGGGTACAGGTGAAATAATGTTATATCAGTCTCATTACCTGAGGATGATATTCTCAGATGTCACGAAGAGTCTCGCAAGTACACAAGAACAGTCTGAATGTGACTATTCTGACCTTAACTACACTGACGGTTAAACCAAAAATAGAGTGTCCGTCAAACAGAATTAACTTTGAGTTAGGAATAAAATTTACTTTTAAACTGCTAGACGAGTGATAGCAAAGTGAATGAGTTCAGACAAATGGCATAAACTGAAAGATGAGACCAGTGACTAACGTAATTCAAAGTGTTTTTCTAAATAAGTTTAGTATTCTTACTCTTGAGAGGCTTCGAGAGGCTTTTTGACTTAAATTTTCTTGTAGAGTTTGAACAGACAATTTCACTCTACAAGAGTGCTATGAATATTTAGTACATTCTCTGACAAAGAAAACACAAAATTATGAATAAAATGAATGCCTATCAGGACCCTAGAAGGGTCATTCCTGGAGGTCATGGTCCATGGGTCACCCAGAGGAGGGGTGACTGGAGTGAAGATTAAAGGGCATTCTCCACTACATACCTCATTTGCATACTCTCCGTCTTCTATCATCAGCCCATGGATGAAAGACATTGCGTAGACCTGCTAGAAACTAGAAAGTATGTGTGCAGTGCACTATGCTGAAGTGAACATTACTCACCTGCAAATACTGATGCTACAAGGCTTTTACTTGGAGACACATAAACTCACCTGTTGCATTTTATAGTGCCTAAGGAATAAGAATGTAACTCACAGAATGGCGGGTTTACAGTTAATCACTCAAATGTGGGCACACCTGACAGCTGCGTTTGAGCCCTGGGTGCACATGCAGGGTGTTTTGAAAGGCAGTGACTTGAAATTGCAAAGAAGTGATATTCTGTTAGATGTCTGGGTCTAATGGAGAGACGTGGGTTTAGTAGTTTGTGTCTAATGGAGAGACAAGGGTTTAGTAGTTTGTAAAACATTGTTGGTCATTATTTCTAGAAGCATAGTGATACCAAGAATACACTAATCGGATATACGAATCATTCAAGCCTATCTTCCTACAGCTCCACTCTCCTACAGGAACTCCTACAGGAGCTGCACATCCTGGAGATTAAGACTTGGGTAGGCGTCTCTCTACCCGAGCAGATGTTTGATATCTCCCTCTTAGCTCTAGACGCCCAGACAGAAGCCCAGCACCACACAGGATGAGTGACCTTGCAGAGAATCACAGGGGCCAGACCCAGACACTGCCTCTGCTCCTTTATTTAGATGGTGCTTGGCGGACCTGGTCAGAGACAAATGAGCATCTTTCCCATCCCTGCACCGGGGTCACGGGACTTCCCACCATCAACACACACACGCACACACACACACACACACACACACACACACACACACACACACACACACAAACCCACACACACACGCACACACAAACCCACACACACACACACACACACACACAAACCCACACACACACACACACACACACACACACAAACCCACACACACACACACACACACACGCATACCCACACACACACACACACACAACACACAAACCTTCCCACTATTAGGCCCATATGCGTAGGACAGTGAGGAGACACAAGACCCTCATGCCTTAGCAGACAATCTATTTATGTATTGATTTATTGATATGTTATGGTTATTGTAGCTGTGTTAGTGTTATTGTAGCTGTGTTCTGGTTATTGCAGCTGAGTTAAGGTTATTGTAGTAGTGTTAGGCATATTGTAGCTGTGTTATATTTATTGTAGCTGTGTTAGGGTTATTGTAGCTATGCTGAGGTTATTGGTATTGCCCTGGTGATGGGGGATACAGGGCGGTTACTGGAGAGGAACCTCAGATGAGGAGACATGGTGAGGCTGGAGGTGAAGACCTGCGTGAGGCAGCTGTCAGGACGAGTTTCAGATCCAATAAACAGTTCTTAGTATGTGTTACTTCGAGATGTGGGGTTATTTAGCCAGAACATGCTCACTGAAAGACATGGGGCTGTTCAAGAGAAATTCAATTACTGCTAAACACACACACACACACACACACACACACACACACACACGCACACACACACACACGCACACACACAAACAAGGAAGGGCAGATATAAACCTCATTACCCACACAATAAGAAATTGTTGGTTATTAGAAGCACCTTGTGGTGTCCTGTTAGAACCTATGGAACCTGTAGTCATGGACACTGTCAGTTACCCTCACCCACCTCCTCCATTTCTTATTGCAGGATTGTGATTGGCTGGTTGTTTTTGATTGGCGACTCTCTCTCTCTCACAATCCCTGCCCGCACATGTAGAAACTCCATCGGCAGCAGTGCAGTGTCTGATACACTGATTATACTACAGCACAGATACACTGCAATATCGCAGTACTGCAGTGAAACTAGGCCAACACCCACCATCGCCATCACTAGTGTCACTGCCGTGATGACCCGCCGCCCAAGTAATATCTGCTAAGTTGTGCTCCTCGGGCTGGAAGCCTGTGAGGAACAGGATAGTGGGGTGGCTGACACATTCTGCCTGGTACCGGGCTGACTGCAGTCCGTGACCACAAATCCACAAGACCTGAAATACTGAGTCAGCGGTTGTAGGTGTGAGGTGGGTCTGTCAGTCCCACCTCGGCGCCGTCAGCCAGGGGCGGGTCTTGCGACAACTTGGCATGTGTTTAGCAGCTTCTAGCGTCGTGACACGCCTGCCTGTCCTTCTCTCCTACAGCTTCTCTCCCTGTATTTACGGCCTTCTCACACAGTCTGAAAAGAGCTGTCAGGAGCCATATTGTAGTGGTGGCTATGCACGCAAAACTTTGACGGCGTTTGTATTGACCAGCGTGGTGAAGTGCAGCCCGGCTTTAAGCGGACCGCACTGGGGACATGAGCTTTGTGTCTGTGTCCCACTATCATGCAATTACTGCAGCCCAGTTAGGGGGTAGTGATGCTGAAAGAGGAAAGTCTCACTTCAACAGGCTGTTTCCACCAGGAATCCTTTTCATGGTTCATCATGTGAATGTAAGTGATTTTTGTGTGGGTGTGCATCATTTCTCTCCTCCTCACTCCCTCTTTCTCTCTTTCCCTCTCTCTCTCTCTCTCTCTCTCTCTCTCTCTTTCTCTCTCTCTTTCTCTCTCTCTCTCTCTCCCACTGTCATACTATATGCCTTACATTTGTTCAGTTACTGACAGCACTGAGTGGAGATAATTGTGTATGTTTTTGTGTATATGGTGACATTTTGGGCATGGAAACAGTGTCACTAAACCTCAAAACTAGAGCTCACAAGTGGCATAGAAAGTCCTCACCTTTGTCCACATTTACCTCTATTTTACCTCTATCTTACCCACATTCCCCTACTGGACATCCAAGCCAGCATATGGAATATTTTAGTCTCTGTTCTATAGGCAGAACAGTATGTGTGTGTGTGTGTGTGTGTGTGTGTGTGTGTGTGTGTGTGTGTGTGTGTGTGTGTGTGTGTGTGTGTGTGTGTGTGTGTGTGTGTGTGTGATTAGCATTGACGAGAATGAGACTCCCCAGGGTGATTGTGTCAGATACCCCAGCTCCACCCCAGCTCCACCCCAGCTCTACCCCAGCTCTACCCCAGCTCCACCCCAGCTCTACCCCAGCTCCACCCCAGCTCTACCCCAGCTCTACCCCAGCTCCACCCCAGCTCCACCCCAGCTCTACCCCAGCTCCACCCCAGCTCCACCCCAGCTCTACCCCAGCTCCACCCCAGCTCCACCCCAGCTCTACCCCAGCTCCACCCCAGCTCCACCCCAGCTCTACCCCAGCTCCACCCCAGCTCCACCCCAGCTCTACCCCAGCTCCACCCCAGCTCCACCCCAGCTCTACCCCAGCTCCACCCCAGCTCCACCCCAGCTCTACCCCAGCTCCACCCCAGCTCCACCCCAGCTCTACCCCAGCTCCACCCCAGCTCCACCCCAGCTCTACCCCAGCTCTACCCCAGCTCCACCCCAGCTCTACCCCAGCTCCACCCCAGCTCCACCCCAGCTCTACCCCAGCTCCACCCCAGCTCCACCCCAGCTCTACCCCAGCTCCACCCCAGCTCCACCCCAGCTCTACCCCAGCTCCACCCCAGCTCCATGCATTAGGACCCAAAACCCACAGGGAGACATTTGCTGCAAGTTCCCCAGAGAAAGTGGCATTAATTTAACATATTAATCTATTTAAATCCAAACATCCCGATTAATTAATTCAATTAGCAGAACCTGTACTCACGCACACAATTGCTCTTTAGGTGTCCATGGATTACTTAATTATAATCATAATTACAAATATAATTAAAGGGTTGACTGGGTATGTGAGACTAGTGAAAGGCACTAAATGAAGTTTAATATGATTATCTTGTAGATAGGAGTCGGTCATATGAAGTATTACACATTCTGACAGATGCACCAAGCACTGCGTTTGCCAGCCCCAAAGCTCTGGGGAGCCATGGGACTGTCTGGAAAGTGTTTAGTGGAGCTCCGTGGCTTAAGGCAGTCGTCTCCTGGGGGTTTAATACTGAGACTTATGAGAGGTGAGAGATTGTAATCTTTTTTTTTTTTTAACATGATGCCTTAGTTTCCAGAATGTATAAAAGTATGAGCATCATATATTGACATGACAACAATCCACATTCTCCACCATGCTGCACGTTTTGGGTGCTGCACATTCTCACCGGTGTGTTGTGTGGACGTGTAAGCTGTGTGTTGATTGTAAAGCATCCTAGGGTTCTAAGAAAGATGCTATATACTGTAAGTCTATCTCCACATGTCTCCACATCCATCCATCCATCCAATCTTCCATCCATCCATCCATCCATCCATCCATTAATTAATTAATTAATCCATTCACTGATTATGTATGAGGCATTAAAACAGGGGCATGGGCAGTGGGCCAGTCTCCTTTCTGGGCTAGGGAGAATGTGGCTAAAATGATTAACACCATATGTAAACTGGAGAATTAAGAGTCTGATGAGTGTGGATCACGTGCCGCCTTTGATCTCATAAATCCAGCAGACGAGACTCATCCGGCACTTAGTGGCATGCAGTCATTTTCCCTCACTGGCCCTAATGCATTTTACCCCAATTACCACAGATGCCTTTGCCTCTGAACCAAGCGAACAGGAGCTCGCTCATCTCGGGACTGTAGCCGGCTGTGTCCGGATGCTGAAGGAGAATCCACACCAGACAGAGCTCTGTGAATACCAATGTTCCTTGTGCCCGGCTTTCTCCTTGAAGCCCATGGGGAGGGGGCAGGGGAGGAGACAGATGAGGTAGACGAGGCAGACGAGGCAGACGAGGTAGACGAGGCAGACGGCCGCTGAGAGGTATGGCTGGATGAAGGAGAACACAGGCTGGGGGCGACGGCACCAAAAACCAAGCAAGAAAAGACGGCGGTGTGGACATGACGAAAGATGTGTTTATGTGTATGTGTGTGTGTGTGTGTGTGTGTGTGTGTGTGTGTGTGTGTGTAAACGCTCACCAGTCCAGTGCTCCCAGTGCTATCAGTGTGAGCAATAAATAGAACTGCCAGCCTCTGGCTGTGGTCTCTCTATCTTAATGAAATACACTGAAGGTAATATGAAGCTGCTGATAGAGATCTCTCCAGGCTGTCGCTAGATCGCACATGCTCTTGTCAGGACGGCGCGGACTCTTGTTCCAACGCCACTGCCCCGCCCCGGGCCCGGCAGTCTCCGCAGACCGCTTGGGTTCCTCCGTGTTCCGTGTAGCGTGCGGCGCGTCGAGAGGCCTAGCGACGATGGGCGACACAAGGGCAACGATCGCACCGGCACCGGCACCGGCACCGGCACCGGCCTAATCGTCACGGACATCCTGCACCTGCCGCACGAGTGTGCTGGTTCACGTGTGCGCGAGCATGCTTGAGTGAATCTGTGTGTGTGTGTGTGTGTGTGTGTGTGTGTGTGTGTGTGTGTGTGTGTGATGGCAGCTGTAAGGACAGGAGGTGTTGCTGACGTCTGTCTGCAGACGGTGTCGCCAGGCGTGGGCTCAGTGAAAGTCACGGGAGTGAGAAATGTTGTAATCACCGCGCAGTTGCAGGGAACGTTTGCAGAGTTAATGGAGAGATTTATACTGCTGTTTACCCTGTCTGATAGTATACGCCGGTCAGTGGGTCTCCACGGATAATGACTTTCACTGAGTGAACACTAGAAAATGTTACTGAGGGTCTGTTCTAGGAGACTGTGGGCGGAGGTCAAAAGAAATTGTCATTCTCCTTCTGTTACGGCCCTGTTCCGTCACTACGAGATGCAACCGTAATTAATCCTGTGAAAAATGTGGTCCTCTGAAATTGTCTCCTCTAGCGGATGGGCTTCTGTCACCTCAGCTGTGACAGTAATGGATAAACTCTGGAGTCTAATGAAAATACAAAAACAGCACAAATGCGGTTCAGTGAAAAATGACAAGCCGAAAGCGCTGTTCTGCTCACCGGCTCCGTCACCGTGTATCAGTGACAAATGTGCAGGGCTCTTCAGTACTAACCCAGTTTGCTTTGTGCTAGAGACCTGCATTTGCTTATTTCATGTACATTCAAGCAACTTATTTTAGTCAAAAAGAACAGAATCAAACAAACACTGATGTACTAGAAATATTGTTCACATGAGCACAGAAAAATGAAAC